>NC_092394.1:7436158-7739299 GCF_030028105.1 Mobula birostris
TATTGATGAAGCCTAATTTGGAGTATTATGTGCAGTTTTGGTCACTTACTTTCAGGAAAGATGTAAATTTTCTCTGCACTCTTTCAACATTATTTACAAGAATGTCACCAGATCTGGAAGACCTGAATCATATAGAAAGATTGCATAGGTTAGGAATTTATTCCTTGGAACATAGGAGGTTGATAGAGGAGATTTGAGAAGATTAATAGAGGAGGTTAGAGGTATACAGAAGTATGAGGGATATTGATACAGTAAATGCAAGCAGGCTTTTTCCACTGAGTTTGGGTGAGACTATGAGGGAAGGGGGAAAGGTGAAAAGTTTAAGAAGAACATGAGGAGAAACTTCTTCACTCAGATGGTGGTGAGAGTGTGGAACAAGCTGCCAGCGCAAGTGGTGCATGTGAGTTCGATATCAATGTTTGAGAGAAGTTTGGATAGGCACATGGATAATAGGGGTTTGGAGGGCTAAGGTCCCGGTACAGGTCGATGGGAGAAGGCAGTTTAAACGGTTCAAGATGGACTAGATGGGCTGAAGGGCCTGTTTCTGTGCTGTACCTTTCTATGATTCTATGAGTCCCATCTTATACCAAATATAACATATTTTATCATAAATTCTATTCTTTTGATTTCCTGTAGAAATGTTCCCTGTGACTTGAAGGTATCTTGAACAAGATGCTGGAGTGTATAACATAGTTCACTTCACCAGAGACACAGCCTACCTCAGAATCATAACTTCCATCAGTTCAAAAATTACAACATCCTTCAAGGCAGCTAATTAAAGCTACAAATATTTATATAATTTCCAACATAAATCCTCTTTTTAATAGTGTTAATTGACACAACTGTAACTATTTTATTCAACGGTCTATTTCATACTTCTTTTAAATGGGAAAACATCTATTCAAATCGTACTCTATCCAACACTTGTTAAACTTATGCCCCTTTTGACAATACAGCATTTGTTGACCACATTTGATTTGGTGACAGTCCTTTAAGGTTCAAGATTACTTATCATGTGTACACCTGAAATGTGTTGTTTGCATTAACAACAACCACACCAGAGGCTGTGCTGGGGGCAGCCCGCAAATGTCGCCACACATTCGGGTACCAACGAAGCATGCTCACAAAGTTTGGCAGAACAACACTGAACACAACAAACAATAAAACAACAACAGAAAAACAAGCTCCGTTCTTCCTTCCCACCCACACACATACACAGTACTCTGACCCCAAAGACAGGCCATCTTCTTTGGCCTCCAGTGGACTCAGATTTGGAGCCTGACACACAGACATTTGGCCTTCAACTACTCCAGTGGACTTGCAGACCTGGGGCTCCGGCCAATGGGCCTTGACTTCCAGACTTCTGATTCAACCCTCCAGTCTCGATCCCTCGATATCGACCACAGGACACAACAGCAGGCCTCAAACTCCACTTATAACCACTTGTTGTCAAAATTATTTTTCCTAAACATAACAGGAAACAAATGCTGAGGTTCTGTTTGGTTATATCCAGGCGAGTTTGCTTATGGCCTTTGTGATTGGCAGCTCCTTTTAAATTACGCAAGTTGTTACTCGAATCCCAGGAAGTCCTGCAACAGGGAGAAATTTGAGCAAATTAAGCTGTTTAAATCATTGTGTTATTTTCAAAGATAGAGATTAGACCACTTAACTCTCACAGGAAGTATAATTATCGTGTATATAAAGGTGAACATACATTACCCAGCTCTAGCTGCCCTTGACTACATGGTGACGAGATATTTTCTTGAACAGTTAGAAGACGAACAACGAAGGGCTGACAACTCCGGAAGAGATGGCATTCCCATGGACGATGGTTGCTCTCAAAGGCACATAATTCACTTAAAAGCAAGAGGTTTTAATAGCAAATCATATAAGTGTAATGAATTGTGAACCTTCAGTCATCCTACAACTGCTGAGTTATTGGACTGATACAACACATCCCACAGATGGTACACCCTGCAGTCACTGTGGAGGAGAAGGTGAACACTTAGAGTTATGTGTCACTCAAGTAGACAGATTTGATTTGGGTGCTTGTCAAGGTTCTTGCATGTTATGACTGCACTCATTCAGGCAAGTGGAGAGTTTCCATCACCCTTGTATTATGCCTTGTCAGTTGTGGAGAGCCTTCAGGAAATCAAAAACACTCTCCATGACAGAATATTCAGCCACTGACTCGCTTTAATATCAATGACAAAAACAAAGATTTAATGTTTTTGCCAAGATTTCATTAGAAATATTGTGTATATTGTAATATAATGTCAGCAGTTATATTTTATTTGGAGTTTGTGCAGATTTGGTATGTCACCAAAGAGTGTAGCAATTTCTATAGATGTACTGCAGGGAGCATTCTGACTGGTTGCATCACTGTCTGGTATGGAGGGATCAATGTACAGAATCAAAAAACCTGCACAGGGTTGTAAACTCAGGCAGTTCCATCATGGGCACTAGCCTCCCCACCAGCAAGGACATCTTCAAAGGGCGATGGCTCAAGAAGGCAGCATCCATCATTAATAATTGTCATAATCTGGAACATGCCCTCTTCTCATTAGCACAATCAGAGAGGAGGTACAGGAGCCTGAAGACACACACTCTAGGAATAGCTTCTTCCCTTCCACCATCAGATTTCTGAACTGTCCATAAACATATGAACACTACTTCACTATTTTGCTCTTGTTTTGCAATACTTTTATTTTTAAATAATTCTCATTGTAACTTGCAGTTATTTTTTATGTATTGCACTGTACCACTGCTGCATAACAACAAATTTCGTTCACGATATATGTCAGTGGTAATAAACTTGATTCTAATTCTGACATATCTATGTAAACTATATATCCACTTGTTCATAAACACAAGAGCCAGAGCAACACATACAAGATGCTGGATGAACTCAGCAGGTCAGGCAGCACCTATGACTGTTTGTTGCTTTCCATGGATGCTGCCTGACCTGCTGAGTTGCTCCAGCATTTTGTGTGTATCCACTTGTTCACCTATTGTCTAACAATATTACATACTGCTTAAAGTCTAAAACAAGGTTTAATTTTGACTTGGCTTTACGACTTACCATTGGATCAATGGGAATTTCTGCAGAAACATAGGATGGATTAACTGCTAAAGTAATTTAAAGGCAGATTTTACATTCATTATCTTAGGCTTGCGATCATAATCATACCTGAAAACTAAAACCTGAAAATAATCAACTTAGTTAAGAGCTAAGGGGTAGAGAGCCAGAAAACAGCAAAAAACTAGTACCCTCTAAATTGTGTGTTCAGAATGTGCTACATCTCTGGTACCTTCATTAGCAGTTCAGCACCGAGTCTTCCTTCTTTAATGAAAACCAAATCATTTATGAGTTTGCTCTCTCTTTAACCTTAGCCCACTGATTATCAACGTCTCACATTTCAAAAGGCATGAAATTCCTTTTAAGGACAGGGTGATAATACCATCCCCAGTGTTTGACATCTTCTCAAAACAGCAGGAAATTAATTAATTTTTTTTATTTGGAGATACAGCGCAGAACAAGACCTTCCGCCCAACGAGCTGCACCGTTCAGCAACTTACCTATTTTATCCTAGCTTAATCACAGTACGATTTACAAAGACCAATTAATCTACTAACCAGGATGGCTTTGGAATATAGGAGGAAACTGGAGCACCTGGAGAAAACCTACATATTCATGGGGAGGACGTACAAACTCCTTACAGATGCTGTTGGAATTGAACTCCAAACTCTGACACCCTGAGCTGTAATAGTGTCACGCTAACCACAGAGCTGCTGTGGCTCCTACTGTTCACCTGCTTGGGTTTACATGTGTTTGCCTGATTGTCGTATAGCTTCAGACTGCAAGAGAAGGAAAACCAGATGTTGACATGCTTTAATGCACTATTGTGCACCTCTTGACAAAGGGGACATTGGAGAAGATCTCTTAGCAGTTTTCCAGACTCTTTAACGCTAGGTTACGCAGGACCAAGGGAATGATGAGGGTGTAAGTCCCTTATTATGAGTTAGATAGCAAAAGGCTTAAATAGTTACAGCACCAAGGAAAAAAAAAGCTTCATAATACAGAGAAGACGACCAAAAGCAATCAAAGCACACAAAATGCTGAAGGGACCCAGCAGGTCAGGCAGCATCTATGGAGAAGAATAAACAGTTGATGTTTCCAGCTGAGACCCATCATCAGGACAGAGTCTCGATGAAGGGTCTCAGACTGAAATGTCGACTGTTTATTCCTCTGCCTGACCTGCTGAGTTCCTCCAGAATTTTGTGTGTGTTGCCTTTCCAGTATCCACAGAATCTCTTGTGTTTATGACCAGCAGCAATCAAATGTGCTTGGATTTTATATTCCAACACAAGCATTTTCTCCGTTCAATTTCCATTCTATTTTTCTATTTTCTTGCATATCTATATTTTTAGTAACCAACCACAGCATCTTTGGTTTTGCACAAAGGAACATTGTGGACTAAATTTAAAATAAATCAACTATAATTTGGGTGTAAACTTTATCACAGCAGGAATATGTTCTGGGAATGAGTTTAAGAGTTTATGCTACAACTGTCTAATGCATTAGTTAGATTACATGTGTAACACTGTGCATAATTCTTCTCACTAAAGGGATGTTCAGACTCAGGAGGAACAAAGAAAAGCTTTTGAGCACAAGGCATGTAACACATGAAGAAAGTTTCCAAAAAAAAAAGATCCCTGCAGTGAAAGATTTAAGGAGCTATCTCATTTCAGTAACTAAAATATTAAATGGTTTAGATAAGGTAAGTCACACGGGCAGGAGAGTAGAAGGACAGTAATACATACAAACTAGAGAAAAGTAAATATAGCACACATACTCAAAGGACCTTGGGTGATAAGTTTCTGAAATAACTTCCATCAGCCAGAATATTAGAGTCATTCAGAATACAGCTGGATGTTGAGCTAAGCAATAGAATGCCATGGAGACAGGTTCCAGAGGGTAGATGAGAGCATTTTACTCTGTCCTTGACCTTTTTTTTTATTTTTCTATTTTGCCTCCAGTAAGGTTTATCATTGGTGACCCTCTACCGAGTCTAAGCTTTTAACTCCCCCAGTCCATAAAGCATACATTCATCTCACACAGACGGCAATTTGAAGACAAATTACTGAGCCTCAGACTTAACACAATGAGGGAAATAGAAAATAAACAACTTACATGCGCAGGGTTATATGAAGATTAAGAATGGTACTTTCATCTTTTTTGTTTTTAAAAGAGCCTCAGAGAATTATTTTGCAAGAGTTTACCTCCTGCCTGATAGTTACATGATAGTAAAAAGAAATGACAATGGAGCAGTCGTATTCTCTCACCATTTCTCTAGTCCAGCTTGGCCTCTGCTAAGCTTGTCTGTTGTTTTCAAGCTTCACCCACTTACCACTATTGCAGGGAGATGCTGTTGCATTGACACCCATATGTACTGAATTACTTGTGTAGTGAATAATTAAAAAGTATGTGGGATGGAAGGCACATCTGTCAGTGAAGCTCCCTGATTTCCTTTCCAAATCATTTCAACAGAATGTCCACTAATAGTTGATATGCAAGCTTGGTGTTGAGAATGCACCATTTCATCATCTGTAAATTCCTGTATCTTGACAATCCTTTGGGAAAGTAACAGGGTTTTGACAGAGAAAGTAATAAAAGAAATTTCTTGCAATGTCCTATCTTCCTGTCCCAGTCTGATCTTGATTTCTTCAGAAGCTTGATGGGGTTAACTTGACCTCTTTCAGACGTGTTGCCGCAGTGTAACCATGAACTCTGCCTTGCTGATAGCGCACTGCGTTAAAATCGTCCCATTTAAATCAATGGTCATTGCCTCCAAGTAAGCAGCAGGTCACCTGTTGAGTTTTCATGAAAGACCATGAATCTGACACATTAATTCTACATTTCTCTCCATTTTAGCTGCTTCCACTGCTGAGTACTTCCGCATTTTCTCTTTTAATTCAGATATCCAGTATTTGCAGTATTTTGCTTTTCCAAGCAAGTACCTGCTTGTTTGGCATGTCATATTCTCAGTAAAACTTTTGTCAAGTAATAATAAAAACTGGTGCAGAAACATCACGGCCTCTTAAAACAAAAACATTGCAGGTAAAATTTCCTAGTTACAGTATAATAGAAGAATCATTTACATGAAGGTTACAAATCCTTTTCAAGTCATTAAATTTACATGTGGTGCATTTACAACTGCAGAAACCGTACTCCATCTGGCTATCGTTCAGAGAGGTCCATATCCTGTCGTCATTAGTGCTGACTCCTGTTTTAGAAGATGAGAAAGAAAATTACAACTTATTGAATACATCTGTGAACTTCATAACAGAGACATCCATCATATCAAAAAGAAAGAATGAGTTGCATTTATAAAGGTTTTTACACTCAGTAAAGCAGCTTTGAAATGTAGTTATTGCTGTAATGTAGTCAATCAAGGGAGTGAAACCTAAAAGCATTCGGTTCCAGGGGAATGCTAGCAATGCCTACAACAAGCTCAAGTGGCTTGGAAAGTGAATTCCTAAGATCAACAAGTTATTTTGCACTGAATATTTGGAATCATAGAAAAGCTCCAACACAGGAGGTCCTTCAGCATGTTGGCTTTCTATTAAAACAGTCCCACCCACTAGCCTATTCTCCATAGGCTTGCAAACTTTCTGTACCAGATATTTATACAATTCCCTCTTGCAGAACTATAAAATCAACTAGATGGATCAGAAGTGAATGGTAGAATAGATTCAAGAGACTGAATGGCCATTGAATATCTAAAATTGGTGTGTTTTCAATAGGTGTACTAGTGGGGGAAGGTATAATCAAAGCCCAATGAGGGTCAACATTTTAAAGATTGAATGCAACAAGCCATGTGGATGTTTGACTCAGGCACAGATATCAGTACAGATGGTGATCTAAAGGAAGAGGAGCTTAGAATTAATGAATAATTGTGAGAATTATTTTGGAGGGAGCTTTTGATTGGGGTTAGTAATCAAGATTTTATGACACTTTCATTTTGTTGCTCAGTGAAACTGGACAAACTCTAATGATCAGACACAACAGGGAGCAGCACTGTAGTGGAGCAGTTATCACAACTCTATTAGTGCCAGCAAGCCAGGTTCAATTCCCGCTGCTGTCTGTAAGGAGTTTGTATGTCCTCCCCGTGACCATGTGGGTTTCCTCCAAGTGCTCTGGTTTCCTCCCACATTCCAAAACCATCAGAATCAGGTTTAATATCACTGGGATATGTCGTGAAATTGGTTGTTTTGCAGCAGCAGCACATTGCGATACATGATAATAAGTGTACGTATAAAAGAAAATTAAATTAAATAGGTAGTGGAAAGAAATACTGAGGTAATGTTCATGGGTTCGTTGTCCATTCAGAAACCTGATGGCATAGGTGAAGAAGCTGTTGCTGAAACATTGAGTGTGTGTATTCAGGCTCCTGTACCTCCTTCTTGATGGTAGCAGTGACAAGAGGGCATGTCCTGGGTGATGGGGGTCTTTAATGATGGATGCTGCCTTTTGAAGTTATACTTGATGCTGGGGAGGCTGGTGCCCACAAAGGAGCGGGCTGAGTTTACAACTTTCTGCAGCTTTTTCTGACACTGTGTAGTGGCCCCTCCATACCAAATTGAGATGTAACCGGTTAGAATGCTCTCCATTGTATTCTGTAGAAATTTGCAAGTGTCTTTGGTGACAAATCAATTCTCCTCAAACTAATGAAACATAGCTGATGTTGTGCCTTCTTTGTAATTGCACCAATACGTTGTGTCCAGGATAGATCCTCAGAAATGTTGACACCCAAGAACTTGCTCACTCTTTGGAAATTGCTCACCCACGCATTGTTTTCCACTTCTGATCCCTTAATGAGAACTGGTGCGTGTTTCTTCAATTTCCCCTTCCTGAAGTCTTTACTTAATTCCTTGGTCTTACTGACATTGAGTGCAAGGTTCTTGTAATGACACCACTCGATCAGCTGATCTATCTCACTCCTGTACACCTCCTCCTTGTCATCTGAAATTCTGCCAACAATAGTTGTGCCATTGGCAACTTTATAGATGGTTGTTTTAGTTGTGCCCAGCCATACAGTTGTGGGTGTAGAGAAGTGGGCTAAGCACACATCCTTGAGGTGTTACAATGTTGATTGCCAGTGAGAGAACATCTGCACAGACTGTGGTCTCTCAGACAGGAAGTTAAGGATCCAGTTGCAGAGGGAAGTAAAGGGGCCCAGCTTTTGAAGGTTGTTGATTAGACATGTGGGTTATTCAGTTAATTGGTTACATTGGGCAGTGTAAGGCCTGCTACTGTGCTGTATCTCTAAATAAAGTAATAATGCACAATTTTGTCAGATGTGACTCACTGAAAGAGAATAGGTGTTGGACATAAACTGTTGATCCCTCAACCCAACAAATTGAGACAGGAATGGGTTATGAGTAAAAAATTTGCACACTTCAACAGGATTTCTTTCACGGAAATTCATGAGGCTGTGATTTGGGAATGTGCAAAGGATAAAACGGAATGAATATTGTAATTGAATGTAGATGGGTATTTGATGCTTGGTGTGAATTCAGGGACTGAAGGATTTGTTTGTTGTATTTATCTAATTCTATTCTATGACTACTGGGATTGTTATAGTAGTCATTCTGTCTTACAGAAAATAACATGGCAGCAAAATGGGAAGTAACCCAAGTATCATCTACTATGTTATGGATCGAAGTAACATCTGAATAGTGATAATCTTTGTAAGCCATAGACTAGATAGTTACAGCAGATATGTTTGCAGTTTTATAAAAAGTCTGGTCTTATAGATGTTGGATCACTTACATCACCCCTGGAGACCCATAATAGGTTACACATTGATTACAGGAACATAAATTATCCAACCGCATGTGGTTGGTGGAGTCGAATATCATTGAGCGTAGAGAATTGACATCTTTAAAAACAAAGAGTACTTTAGAGTTATAGAGTACTGCAGCACAGAAAAAGTGCCTTTGGCCCGTCTAGTTCCAAACTGATTGTCCCATCGAACTGCACCTGGAGCATAGCCAACATACTCCATCCATGTATTATTCCAAACTTCTCTTAAATGCTGTAATCAATATTTACTTTGCAAATTCACTCAACTATAATAAGTCATTTCCTCACAGTTTACCCAAACTTCAAGTTTAGTAGGATTTTGGTGTGAGGCTGAGGGTGAAATATATCTTAAAACATCTTCTTTAGCTGCTAGTTAAACAAACTCTGAAATATGAATAAGAGGGATAGGTTTATGCAAATCAGTTCTCCATTAACGTCCCTTTAAATCTTTCTGTATTTTTGATGCATAAATTAATTTGAAATTTGAACCATTACAGTAAAATATGTGGAATATTTTTATTCAATTTAAATTGAAAGCTTGTAAGATTTTTTATAATAGAAGACAGCTTTGAATGTTCTCTAGGCAGAGATTTTCTCAGTGTTGACAGATGCTGTACTGAAGTGGGGTGATTGGGAAAAAATGCATTTTAGTGTGCTGAAATGTCATGTCTGGATGCCCCAGTTCTTGTAGGAGACAGAAATATTTTGGCGCCAACAGTTGACAAGAATTGACAGATGACGTTCTGAGAGCTGACGTTCAGTGGGATGCTGGTCTGGAGTTGGAACACACTATGTTGTCATGTCAGCTTCATCCAGAGGGAAAAAGAAGCAGAGCTGACACCCTGGGCTGCCACTGCACCTTCTCGTAATCTCTGCTACGAGATGACTGGCCCGGGTCATCTTCCCAACTGTGGACAGGATGGGGCCAGATTCATAGAACCTTGAACACAGAACATTACAGCACTGTACAGGCCCTTCAGCCCAAGATGCTGTGCTGACCTTCAGAGAGGGAAACTGGGACGCACATAGTAGATTTTTAAAAAGAAATCATTGTTGTTAATCTTTAAATTATTAGAGATTAAAAAAATTAGTCACAGTCATAGAAAAGTACAGCACACCCACAGGCCCTTTGGCCCATCTGGTCCACGGCAAAACTATTTAAACTGCCTGCTCTTATCGACCTACACTGGCACCACAGCCCTCCATACCCCTACTAACCATGTACCTATCCAGACTTCTCTTAAGCATTGAAACCAAGCTCTTGTAACCACTTGTGCTGGTTAGTAGTTACAATATTTTGGTACTGTTGTGGAAACAAGAGTAGGTTTATTGTACAGCTACAGTTCTTCAAGCTAAGCCCTTCAATATGGATTTAATTATAATTAAGAACTAATTGGTGCATGAGAAGCTATTCACAGTAAAGGAATTTTCCCATTAATCATGTCAACATAATATTGTAGTAAAGAGACAGTTCAGTAGCAGAGCTCATTACTGCAAAACCCACTGTTACTCATAGATTTCATGCACAGTATTTGGCTATACAGACCACGAGCCTGCAGAACGTCTCTGCCATAGCTTCTTCAAAGAACTGTTCCTCGCGATTGTATTCTGGGTGATTTATTCCAGCTTTCTGGATTCTCTGATCCAAGCTCTGCAAGACAAGCTGGGTCATATCTTTTCCTTTCTTGTTAGATTGCACTTTTAGAAATTTATTAGTTTTATCCACTGTGAGAAGATCATTAATAACCTGATGCAGATGAAATAAAAAGCAGAGGAATTAGACAGCAGGTACACAGCGACTTGACATTTTCAGTTGCAAACATTGACATTAGTCTATGATCATCAATGCAGTCACAATTTCTTAAAAACACCCTGCTACAAGGTTTGAATATTCATGAGATCCAACTCCTTCAATTTCCTGCAGCTCATATCTTATTCCACTCTCCTACATATCTATTCTTCATACATTTCCATTAACTCCTCCGTCCCTAACAAAATTGCTTTAATGTCATTGACCCACACAACTCCCTTCAACCTTATAAAACACACCCTTCAACCATGAGTGTTGTCCTGATGAAGGATCTTGGCCTGAAATGCAGACTGTTTATTCTCCTCCATAGATGCTGCCCAACTTGCTGAGTTCCTCCATCATTTTGTGTGTTGCCATGAATGAGATTTGCTTCTTTCGCTCCATGTGCTATTTTTTCACAACTATTTCCTATTTATTTAAAATATATTCCTCAGGATAAGAAATTAGCAACTGAGGACAGAGTTGAAGATAAATTTATTTACTCAGCCAGCAATAAATATTTGAAATTCTTTAACTCAAGAAGGTTATGCTTAATGATTGAGTATGTTTAACATTCATTATATTCAAGATTACCAAGGGAACCAGGGGATGAGGGTGGTCGGAAAGGAAAAAGACATAATGCACAGAATCAGCCACAATTTTAAAGGGATAAACAGAGAGATTGTGTAAAGATCTTGAGAGAAAACATAATTTATGACTTAAGTAAAGACAAAATAGGGATGTGAGCAAAAACTTCTCCTCCCTCCCTCACCCACAGAGAGTTACGATCTAGAACTCACTGCTTGTAATCCTTCAGGCTTTCCAAGAGACCAGAGGCAAAGGCGCATAGGATAGGTCAATTGGACATAGGATAGGTAGGTCAACTAGCAGTAGGCACAGACTTCACTATCCCGTCTTTGGAGATCTCGGGCCTGGAAGCTAACATGAACGAGTCAAACCTTCAAAGAAAAAGAGCAAAGAGGAAAAGAATTGAAACATTACAAAGCTACTCCCCAAAATGTCTAAATGATGCCTAAGAACTTGGCCTAAAAACAGAACCTGCTCCCTGAATGGTCAAAACTAAGCCTAAATAACTAGACCTGTAAAATAAACCTACTTCACAAATGGTCTAAGCCTAATAACTGGTGTAAGATTACTGACTGGATCTATGAAATTAAATCATTGAGAATAGGATGACACATTCCCTGTTAATTTAACCCAGACTGGGGACTCCCATGTACACAGATACAAGAGATCACTGAAAACTACACAAAGCAGGGAGGGTATGTCTTCTTTGAACTCACATACAGCCCCGTACGTCCCGCATTACAGATTCCCCCCGCCAAGGCATCTCATTGTCTTGAGCAATGACAATAAAGTTCTGTTCTATTTTAACAATGCAATAACTCCATGATCTTCTTGAGAGCTCATGAGATCAACTACTGCTTCTAGTCCTTCCATTACTATGCCTTCAATTCCCTTACGTTTTATTGACAGAGCAATGAAAGTGTAAGTGATGTGCAGATGGAAGGAAATTTCGGAATTAAAGAAGATAAATTTTTCTTGTGCTTATTACTTAAGAAATCACAGAGCATATGGTGGTATTTTAAAATTAAAAATCAGAAGCCTTAATCATACTTAAAATTAATCTATTAAGTGAATCAGTAAGAATGATGAGAACAAAATGGGCCATTCTTGCGAAAGATTTTGACAATGCAGTATATGCATTTTAGTAAATACAATTGTTATAACAATTCTTCAAACAGTGATACCAAAAATCATATTTACTGTTCTTTTTTGGAATAAAATAATTGCCTCAACATACCAAAACTTACGCCGTAACGTCACATTAATTAGCAATTGGATTTCTACTACTGTACATAGATATATTTATTTTAGGAATCTGTAGGCAGCACAAAACTGATTTAAATTTATGTCTTAAAGATGAAAGGAGAATATTTACATCAATATAACTTTCCAGTCCTTTGCTGTTATTATAGATGTTTGCCTTTTTTACACAATTAAAAATTACTTAACTGAGTAACAAATTATGTATTTAAATGAAATACAGACTCAATGGACCAAATGGGCTAATTCTGCTCCTCCATCTTATGTCAAATTAGAACACTACCAATAGTACCACAGTACTATAAAATTGTGTATTAGTTCCAAATAGTTATTGATGGAGGAATTCATCTACTGTATGCAATGTACAAAATCAGCACAGACTTGTACTGTAGATAATGATTGCATCCTCCAAATCTACATTTTCATTGTAACATTCCGGATGATTGTTGATACCTTCAAATTCTTTACAGTTCCTAACTTATTGATGTAGTGAAATCATTTCATTTTCATTCCCGGCTGCTTATGGCATCTCCAAACCTAAATACTTGAAACCATAGTGATCAATTGAGGCAATTCTAAGTTCTAAGTTGTCTCAAGCAACACACATCAAAGTTGCTGGTGAACGCAGCAGGCCAGGCAGCATCTCTAGGAAGGGGTACAGTCGCCGTTTCGAGCCGAGACCCTTCGTCAGGACTAACTGAAAGAGGAGCTAGTAAGAGATTTGAAAGTGGGAGGGGGAGGGGGAGATCCAAAATGATAGGAGGAGGAGGGATGGAGCCAAGAGCTGGACAGTTGATTGGCAAAAGGGATATGAGAGGATCGTGGGACAGGAGGTCCGGAGAGAAAGACAAGGGCAGGGGGAAACCCAGAGGATGGGCAAGGGGTATAGTGAGACGGACAGAGGGAGAAACAGGAGGGAGAGAGAAAGAATGTGTGTATATAAATAAATAACGGATGGGTTATGAGGGGGAGGTGGGGCATTAGCAGAAGTTTGAGAAGTCAATATTCATGCCATCAGGTTGGAGGCTACCCAGATGGAATATAAGGTGTTGTTCCTCCAACCTGAGTGTGGCTTCATCTTGACAGTAGAGGAGGCCGTGGATAGACATATCAGAATGGGAATGGGACGTGGAATTAAAATGTGTGGCCACTGGGAGATCCTGCTTTCTCTGGCGGACAGAGCGTAGGTGTTCAGCGAAACAATCTCCCAGTCTGCGTCGGGTCTCGCCAATATATAGAAGGCCACATCGGAAGCACCGGACGCAGTATATCACCCCAGCCGACTCACAGGTGAAGTGTCGCCTCACCTGGAAGGACTGTGTGGGGCCCTGAATGATGGTAAGGGAGGAAGTGTAAGGGCATGTGTAGCACTTGTTCCGCTTACAAGGATAAGTGCCAGGAGGGAGATCAGTGGGGAGGGATAGGGGAGACGAATGGACAAGGGAGTCGTGTAGGGAGCGATCCCTGCGGAAAGCAGAGAGGTGGGGAGGGAAAGATGTGCTTAGTGGTGGGATCCCATTAGAGGTGGCGGAAATTACGGAGAATATGTTGGACCCAGTGGCTGATGGGGTAGTAGGTGAGGACAAGGGGAACCCTATTCCTAGTGGGGTGACGGGAGGATGGAGTGAGAGCAGATGTGCGTGAAATGGGGGAGATGCATTACCGTCTAAATTGTCTTACTGCTTGTTTCTCACCAGCTATCAGTGACAAAATCACTGCTTTTAAAACACAATACACACAACTGACGCCAGCTCTAAGCATGGTGTCATGTCTAAAGCCCTCATAAGTGTGCGTGAATGACGCTAGTTAGAATCTGTTCAGAAAGTCTCCTGCCCCAATTAAGTGGCAATAGAATCCCAAATAAACAAAGGGAATCCTGGCAATTTGTTTTTTTTCTTTTTGTCCAAAATAAGCAGCTGTCCTGATCAACAGATAGTCCAATTGAGCAGAATCTACTGTATAATGTACATATGCTTTCTTACAAAAAGCAGACAAGAATCTTACTAGTATTCCAAAGGATTATAGACAGTGGTTTTATATGGTAACATCTTTCCATGGTTCCCTTGTGCAGGAGTCATCTTGCTTAAGAGGGTATATTCTTGCATCTTAGATTGAGCTAATTGGTAACATTTGATCATGGACAGTCCCATTTTCTGGAAAATCAGCAGTTTACAGATGGATCACAAGGCCTCGTTAACCTAAAGTAATCTGGCTGCAAATGTTACCTGTCTCATTGTAGGGCAGAGAGATAGTCAATAAAGCATAGAATTTATTTGTGTAGTATTTCATTGATTCCTTGTATTCCTTTGTATCTACTGTGAATGTCTGTTAGAAAATGATTCTCAGGGTGACGTATGTGTACTTCGATAATAAATTTACTTTGAACTTTGAATCATATGTTATTGAGCCACTAGAGATGAACCAAGTCAGAAACTAATACGCTTCTCTCCACATCCTGTGCAAAGGTGTATTCCATGAAAAGGTGGATGATATTCTTCATCACGTCATTTGAGATTAACTTGCAGTTACTCTCAAATGGCATGATTAAGAATGTCATCAATGTAAACGCGCTATTCTATTGCCGAAGTAGATGAACTGGGTTGTTCACGTCGATTCTTGTTAACGGGATTTTTCTTTTATGCAAAGTAACTATTGCATTTACCAACATAATAAAAATTATTGCACTATAAAAAAGTAATTCATTACCTTTGGGGCATCATGAGAATGTTAATAATGTTAAATTAATGCAAATTATTTTTCATTTTCAAACATTACTTAGAGTCTGCAGTGCAAAAGCAGAGGCTCGTCATCTTATCCCTACAGCATTTGCCTTAATTCATTTGTCCCTCATGTATATCTACCTTCCCATTAAAATCCTCTATGCTGGCTAATAAACACAACAATGTGGATATAAAGGGAAATTTTCTCCTAAGAAGGCCCAATGAGGGGCTTTCTGCCAGAATCAGTTTCACTACCTACACTGTTTCCAAAAGGTACCTACTGGATATCATAAGCATCTGCTTGGAAGAGATCCAACCCTTGACAAAGAGCTGTCAGAGTTAGTTTCTCGGCATAGGGAGGAATAGGACTTGGGAGAAGTAATTTATTTAGCCTTTTGACTCCTAGGTTGTTCCCAGGGTCCCTGCAGAAGTAGAGACCATTTTCTCTGTTCACCGGTGCCTCTCTGTCTGGCATCCGATGAGTGTACAGAGTGATTGAGGTGGGATTGCAGGGACGTCCGCTCCTGACTCTTCCAGATCTGCTTCAGATTCATTTACTTATCATATGTATATCTAGTCATACAGTGAAATGCATCATTTGCATTAACAACCAACACAACCTAAGGACGTGCTGGGGGCAGCCCACAAGTCTCTTAATCTTTTCCTCCTGTTCTCAGTTTTAGTTGCTTTTAGGAAAGTTCAGAAACATCAGGGCAGATAAGTGATCCAGTGGGACTTTGTTCCTAATTCCCCCTTCCTGTACCTGGAACTGAGTATTCCTGTATTCAAACAACCCATCATGGTAGCATCTTTGTTAGCTCCACTGTGACAAAATCATTGTAAATTACAGTTTACAGCTATTGCAACACAGACAGCAATTGTAAACTGTTGAGTTAAAATGCAAACAGCAGTCATGCATTGTAGCCAAAATGTCAGGACTATCCTAAGCATGGGTGGAATATCGGGCTCTTTGAATGCTGCCAGCCTGCACAATGAAGAGCAAAATAGTTGCAGGACAGTAGCTCAGAAAGTGCACTCTCTGAAGGACAGAGATACGGTAGTGAACATTTCTAAGCTTTAAACTCACCGGTAAATCAATGTGTTCATCATCAAAGTAATGTCCGTCCCACACTTCTATTGTAATACTGCTGTATTCTTTCGTGAGTTTTAACCATTTTTTGTGCAGGAACTCATCCATAGCAGATTTCACAGAATGTGAAATCACATAATCCAGAAAATTCTAAAGAGGCAAAAAAAAACAAACACATATTCTTGGCATTAGTCTTGCTGTTGCAATTAAAATAATTATTTTGCTCAAGTTAGGTACATTTAGTTAGGTACTCTTTTTTGCACACAGAGAGTGGTGGGTCTTTTAAGAGACTCTGAGGTATATGGAGCTTAGAAAAATAGAGGGCTATGTGGTAGGGAAATTCTAGGCAGTTTCTAGAGTTGGCACAACATTGTGGGCCGAAGGGCCTGTAATGTGCTGTAAATTTCTATGTTCTATGTTGGATTAATAAAAAGGGGTTAACCGTCTTCTTTTTGTAATTGTATTTCTTTATTTTTGTATTTGTATAATTTGTTGTCTTTTACACACTGGTTAAATACCCAAGTTGGTGCAGTCTTTCTTTTTTTTTTGGCATGTGCCTGTGTGCGTGCCAGTCTTTGGGCGTCTGCGTGTGCATGCGTGCGCGTCTGTGCGTGTGTGTGCATCTGTCCGCGATGATGTCTTTTTCATGGCTTTTACAAGGCGCGCAGCGAGAGAGAGACTGTGTGGTGCGCCACTCCTCACACAGACATTTTCACAATTTTTCGCTTTTATTTTACGCGGTCGAGTTGCAATCTCGACACTCAACCCGGCACGGATGGAAAACATACTCGGGAGCGGACCCGACTGGTTTCGAACCCAGCGACCTCCGTTCCCGGGTCCGGCACTGATGTCATTGCGCCACCAGCCGGCCCTGTGAGGTCTTTCATTGATCCTTTTATGGTTATTATTCTATTATGGATTTATTGGGTATGCCTGCAAGAAAATGAATCTCAGAGTGTATATGGTGACATAAATTTACTTTGAATCTTGAACAAGTATTTAAGGAAGAGGCCTAGAAATGAAAGTGCACTCAAATCTGGCGCTCAGTAAACGGCAGATGAGTGCATCAGTAGTTAGGTTCCTCTGCAAACCAACACATCCCACTCTACACCCTGTGGATAGGTGTGTTCCATTAGAGAATGATTGGCATTCTACCTTGTGCTGTAGACCTGAGGGTAACTTGGAGTGGTGCCTAAATTTCAGTCCTGCTGTTCCATCCTCAGGCAATATTACCAATGCAGATGAGCTGGCAGTTCACCCTAATTCCTCTTGGCAGGATCTTGGCTCATGCAAACAACAAATTGTTTATTACCCATTTTTAATAGTAAGAATATTCTGTCCAGTTGTCCATTTTGATTGGGATTCTGCTATGGACTGGGTGGACCTTTGGCATGGTGGTGTGGCTCAAGAAGGGAAGACTGATATTGACTGCGGATTAATAGGGTGGGGGAATGGGGGCTGCATAGGAGAAAGAGATTGGAAATTAGATGATGGGAAGTTGCTGCAGAGGGGGCAGGGCCGAGGAGATAGAATGGATTAGGTATGGTGGAGGAGAGCTCAAGTTCATTGGCTTAACATGACAAGCAATCCAATAGTGCACTGGGCAAAGCACATTCAAAGTTCAAAGTAAATTTATTATCTAAGTACATATATATGTCATCATATACCACCTTGAGATTAATTTTCTTGCAGGCATTTACAGTAAGGATGGTACAGTAGCACATCGCTTGACCCAGATTCAATTACTGCCACTGCCACTGCCTGTAAGGAGCTTGTAAATTCTCCCCGTGACCATGTTGGTTTCCTCTGGGTGCTCTGGTTTCCTCCCACAGTCCAAAGACGTACCGGATGATAGGTTAATTGGTTATTGTTAATTGTCTCGTGATTAGGCTAGGATTAAATTGGGGGATTGCTGGGCAGCATGGTTTGAAGGGCCTACTCTGCATCGTACCTCAATAATTATCTTTTTAAATTAAAATCAGTGAAAAGCTACACACACACAGACAAAGACTGATAAATTTTATCCCTGTAGTACCCATTGACAGCCACTCTCAGTTCAAAGTTGCTGACACAGTGCGGCCTTTCAAATCGTGTCACCCTATGGATGCTGGAGCAGACAGTAAGGACACTAGCATGACTCATGCCGAGAAGAAGCCACCAAAATTTCCAGAGTGACTCAAAAGTAGCCTGGAAATTACTCAAGAAAGAAAAACAACATTATGCAATTGAATTCATTGCAAATGCTTAGTAAAGGTGGCAGGGCAGACCTGGTAAGGGGTTTAGTCCACTTATGTTCCTATTAAATGTTCTGAAGTGCTGAACGTGGTTACTTGGTGAACATGAATATTTAAGACAAGTGCTGATATCACTCTTTGAGTTTATATGTAGGAGGTGGGACAAGATGTACTGCAGTGTATTTATTCAGCAAATAGTCTATTTAAATCATGTGTTACAATAAATGAGCACTGAATAGAATCTATTTTAAGAAGAATCTCTAAGAACTCAAAGAAAAGAATGTCTTTTGGTTTTGGTCCTTGGAGACTCTCCTTAAGGTGAGGGCAGTGCTTCTGTCTCTCCGATTGCCACTAAACTCACAGGGCCCCTGTTTTGTTTGACAATATCATCAGTTGGGAGCTCCAGGACTTACATTGAAGGGATAGCGATATACTTTCAAGTCAGGATGGTGACTAGGGAGAGTAACCTCCTGGGGTGATGTTCCCATGAGCCTGCTGCCTCTGTCCTTGTACAACAGGTTATTTCCTGTGAGTCATACTATAATGAGTGAGTGTGTGAGGGATGGGCAGCTTGACTTGTTTGGACTTGTTTTCTGTGGACCCAGCTTGGGTTTAACTTACTGGTTCTCTCTCGCCTTTTGGGTATCTTGGCTTTTTTAATTGGCGTTTCATGGACCAGGAGAATGAAGAGCGTGTCACTGTAAGGTTAGGTTGAGAGTATGCAGGCAGTGGGCAAATCAGCCCTCTTGTGCTTTTTGATCTCCTCATTTGAGGTTCAGGTTCACGCAACCCTGCCACTTTGATCTGGCCCACGCCTTCATTAACCAGGCCCAACACTTGCCTTTCTTGGATCTTACCCCTCCTGACACAGGTCATTGGGTTTGGCCAGGGTTAATCGAGGTGTGCCTACGGTTTGTGGGGGTGTGTGCCCTCTTTTTTTAACTTTAGGATTAGGTTTGAGTGTTGGGCTGGTGGATGTATATGTGTGACTGGGAGAGGTAAGGCTGCGGAGTTTTGAGTGCTGAGGTATGAGGTGCTGTGGTGGATGGGCTCGTGTGGTGAAGGCAGGTGAATCTGGCCCGTGCCTTTCATTATCGTGGTCCGACACCACTTGGTTCAACGAACCAGGTGTGCACTGGGACATATCATCAGTAATGCATCTTTGGATCGTTGAGTGTTTTGGGTCTTTAATCATTAGACACACTCCCCGAGGTGACCCAGCCAGAGTTGACCAAGCCCGGCTTGTGTTTTTCCCATGAACCAGGATAATGAGAGGCATGTAATTCTGAGGGTAATGATATTTTTAAACATCATTACCTGGCATCTGTTCTTGGGATTGCATGGGTTAAATTGACAGCGTTTACTGGGCATTTGGTGTCTCTGCACCTGAGTTTAGTGGTGCAATTTTAAGTTTACAATTAAATGGGCTCAGGTTAGGTCAGGAATAGTCATGGTGGGGCCAGACTCTAGTTTACTTTGAAGTATCTAGTGGTTACGAAGGGCTTTCCTTCCTCCGTTTTCACTAGGCTTACGCCTGAACAAGAACCAGGACCTGCCACAATTTGCCTACTGCCACAACCGGTCTACAGCAGATGCATTCTCACTGGCTCACCACTCAGCTGGGCATAGCAATACCTATGTCAGGCTGCTGTTTGTTGATGACAACTTCATATTCAGCATGATCATACCTCAATACTAATCAACAACCTGGGTCTCTGTACCGGCCCCTGGATTTAAAATCAGGAGACCACAGCCAGTGCGGATTGGAAGTAACGTCAACACCACAGCACCTCATGGATGTATGCTTACCCACTGCTCTACTCTCTTTACCCACGACTGTTTGGTTAGGCAGAGCTCAAACACCACCTATAAATTTTCCAGTGACACAACTATTATTGGAGGTGTACAGGAGTGAGATAGATCAGCTAGATATGTGGTGTCGTAACAACAAACTTGCACTCAACATCAATAAAACCAAGAAATTGATTGTGGACTACAGGAAAGAGAAGCTGAGAAAACAGACACCAGTCCTCATCCAGGGATCAGCAGTGGAAAGGATGAGCAGTTTCAAGCTTCTAGGTGTCAACATCTCCCAGCTCAACATTTTGATGCAATTAAAAAGAAGGTACGACTGTGGCAGTATTGCATTAGTTTGTATGTCTCCAGAGACTCCAGCAAATTTCTACAGATGTACTTTGGAGAATATTATAACTGGTTACATCACCATCTGGTATGGAGGGGCCACTGCACAGAGTCACAAAAAGCTGCAGAATGTTGTAAACTCAACCAGCTCCATCATGGGTACTGGCCTCCCCAGCACCAAGGGCATCTGCAAAAAGCAACATCTCAAAAAAGGCAGCATCTATCATTAAGGACCCCCATCACCCAGACATGTGCTCTTGTTACTGCTACCATCATGGAGGAGGTACAGGAGTCAGAAGACACATACTCAACATTTTAGAAACAGCTTCTTCTCCTCCACCATCAGATTTGTGAATGGACAATGCATCCATGTACACTATTTCATTTTTTTTGTTCTCTTTTTGCACTACATATCTAATTTAATTCGTATTTTGTTATAGTAATTTATAGTTTTAACATACTACTGCTGCAAAATAACTAATTTCATGACAGATGCAGTGATATTATACCTGATTCTGATTTATCAGCAGAGTAGATATTCCAAAATTAAATCCAAATTATAAACCATTCCAATGGGCCATAATCCCAGTGGAAGTGCTGGATAAAATGATTTTCATTCCAGGTGAGTTGTCAACTGGGGAAGACTAGAGATTGCCATCACAGAGTGTCTAAACTACTCACGAATTCAGCTGCTGTAAGTTGTCCTGATGAAAGGAGAATGGTTTATCCAGGACAATGTTACGATACATTTGTTTTTCCAGCATAGGCTAGTTAATAGATTAAATTACGAAATACAAAGATTGCGAATAGATACATTACCAGTTAATTAATGTGATAATTAACAGAGGAATTACACAATCATCTTGTTTGGAATAGTAGATAGCAAGATAAGCAGCCTAACTGTAGGTCACGTTTTTTCAGTTCACACAAACCGTTGCACATTTTAATGTCTGTTTTGTGTTTTATCTATCTATTTATCTTCAGTAATGCCACCTTAAACTGGAAGATTAATGAATGATGACTGAACAATTCTGAGTTTTGTTTATTGTTCTAGATTCCAAATCATGCAGCCTCCCTTCAGAATTTTGAACCATTTCTTTCTTCATACATGTGGGGTTGTGATGGTCATTTGGATCATATCCTTTGCCATTTAAATTTGATTGAAGTTACTTATAGATGTGGATATTCCTGAACTGTGTAGCTTTCATGATAAATCCATCAGCAATGCTGCTCAATTTGAAAACAAATAGGTATATCCAGGAAGCAAGAGTTAATTAAATTAACATCTTCAAGGAGCAAAAGCCTCAAAAAGGCAGAGTCCATCATTAAGGACCCCCCCCCCCCCCATCATCCAGGACGTGCCTTCTTCTCATTGCTAACGTCAAGGAGGAGCTACAGGAGCCTGAAGACCCACACTCAATGATTCAGGAATAGCTCCTTGCCCTCTGCCATCAGATTTCTGAATGGACATTGAACCCATGAACACTACCTTATTAAAACAAGAAAATCTGCAGATGGATGCCGGAAATCCAAAGCAACACACACATAATGCTGAAGGAACTCAGCAGGCCAGGCAGCATATATGGGAAAGAGTAAACAGTAGAAGTTTTGGGCTGAGCTCTTGGTCCAAAACACTACCTCAGTCCTTTTTCTCTCTCTTTTTGCACTATTTATTTAATTTAACCTTTTAAAATATATATATACTTCTTACTGTATTTTACAATTTTTTTGTTATTATGTATAGCATTGTACTGCTGCCACATAACAACAAATTTCACAAAGTATGCTGGTGACATTAAACCTGATTCTAATTCTGTTGTGCTGATTATTTCTTATTATAGACAATAGACAATAGACAATAGGTGCAGGAGTAGGCCATTTGGCCCTTCAAGTCAGCACCGCCATTCACTGTGATCATGGCTGATCATCCACAATCAGTATCCAGTCCCTGCCTTATCCCCATAACCTTTGATTCCGCTATCTTTAAGAGCTCTATCTGTCTCTTTTTTGAAAGCATCCAGAGACTTGGCCTCCACAGCCTTCTGGGGCAGGCATGCTAATAAGAATTATTAGTACATGCTGAAGCAGGTAAGAACTAATGTGTGACAAGTATGTGACAACATCAGGGAGATGATATGTTAATAAAATATAAAGATAAAGATTAGATTTATTTGTCACCTGTACATCAAAATATACAGCAACATGCATTGTTTCCATCAAATTGGATCAGTAAGTGTTGTGTTGGGCAGCCTGCAAGTGTCATCACGTTTCCGGTGCCAATACGGTTATGTGGAGAATGTACAAACTTCTTACAGACTCTGCTGGGAATTGAATCCCAATCTTACAGCCGGTGCTGTAATAGCACTAAGCTCACTGCTATGCTACCATGCCTCTCTTTTTTGTTAATAAAAGGAGATTATAACATTGCTGACTCCAAAAATATTCCTCCAAATGACAAAAAAATACCATATAGTAGCATAGACATATAAGAGCAAGCACGCTTAAAATGTTTGGAACATAGCACAGAATAGGAACATGCCTTTTAGACCATGATACACATGCCAACCACGGTGCTGATTTAAACTAATCCTATGTGCATGTATCATACATGATCTACATCCTTCCATTTTCTGCCTGTTCATGTTTCTCTCTAAATGAATCTTAAATGTTGTTAATATATCTGTTTCCATCACTTCATCCAGACACCTAGCACTCTCTCTGTAAAAAAAAATCTAGATAAAGATTTCAAGCTTCCTAATTACTTACAGCATGTGGAGAGCCTTGAAAAAGTGGAGCATTGTGAACTCCTGTCTTCACATAAGGGCTGGAAGGTGAGAGAGAAAAACGTAACAGTTTAGTTATGTCAGGCATCTTTGCTCTGTCCACTGTAAAAGGCAAGATTTCTCGGTGGCCACCCATTGCAATTTGACTTCCCATTCCTATTCTGACATGTCCGTCCATGGCCTCCTCCATTACCATGATGAGACTACACTTAAGTTGGAGGAATGACACCTCATATTCCACCTGAGGAGTCTCCAACCAAATGGCATGAACATCAATTTCTTTAAATTCTGGTAGTTTCTCCATTCCTCCCCTTCTCTTTCCATTCCCCGTTCTGGTTCCCCTCTCACATCTTCTCTTCTCCTCACCTGCTCATCACCTCCTTCTGCATCCCCTCTTCCTTCCCTTTCTTCCGTGTCCTCTCCTATTAGATTTCCTCTTCTTTAACCCTTTACCTCTTCCACCCATCATCTCCCAGTTTATCATGTAATCCCTTCTCCCCCACCCACCTCCCTTCCCCCTCACCTGCCACCTGCCAGCTTGTACTCCTTCCCCTCCCCCACCTTCTTATTCTAGTTTCTTCCCTCTTCCTTTCCAGTCCTGATGAAGGGTCTGAGCCCAACATGTTGACTGTACAAAGGAAAGCAAAATGATTGTTACTTCATATCTGATGCAGTGCAAAAAAAAACACAATAAGCATAAAAACACAAGTAACATGGGAGTTCATTGGGGTATGAAGTGTGCTGAGAGCTGTGGAGAAGAGTGATTGATGTGGATATAGTGGTGGTGGGGTGGGTTAGTGGGCGGAGATGTTGATCAGCCTGACATTTTGGGGAAAGTAACTGTTTTTGAGTCTGGTGGTGCTGGTGTGGATGCTGTGTTGCTTCTTCCCTGAGGGTCGTGTGTTAAATGGTCCATAAGCAAGGTAGGTGGGGTTCTTCACGACATTGCTGGCCTTTTTTGAGCACCTTTGCATATATGTATACATTATATAGTATATTTCCCTCTGTAGATGCTGCCTGACTTGCTGAGCTCTTCCTGTATTTTGTGTATGTTGCATAACAGTTTAGCCGACATAACTGGGTTAGTCCAGGGCATTCTGCGGTACTGGAGACAGGAACTGCACGTGCACCATTGCTAGCCTCAAACTCAGTACTTTCCTGTTTCCTGCCAAGCATTGTTTATGCAGCTGTATGAATGTTCTCATGCACAAAGGTCGGTGCAAGACGAAAACTCGTTTCTTATCTTTCTCAGGTCCGTCATTTTTTGTGTCTCGTCTCTTCGATGAAAAACTAAATCAGCGCCCTTATCTTCTCCTCAAGTAGACACAGAATATCCCATTGAACTATCACAATGAAGAGTAGGTGAGTTCTCCCTGGGTCCTTGTGAATAATTATCCAGCAATCAACATTTGAAAAAGCAGATCATTAAGTCATTATCTGTTCAACTTTGTTGTGTCTATCATGTTTTCTACATTACAGTAGTGACTACACTTTAAAAATTGGAGCATTCTGCTGTTGTGAAAGATTCCATAGACAATAAGGTTCTTTATTTTAAACATTTTTAAAGATCTTAAAGATTAGCTGTAATTGTCACAAGTTTGTGTCGTTTGTGTCAAATCAGATCAGCGAAGATTGTGTTGGGGAGGTCACCACGCTTCTGGAAACAACATAACATGCCCACAACTCACTAACCCTAACCATACATTGTTGGACTGTGGGAGGAAACCGGAGCATCCAGAGGAAACCCGTACGGTCACGGGGAGAATGTGCAAACTCCTTACAGACAGCGGCAGGAATTGAACCCCGATCAGTGACCACAGGCACTATATTAGCGTTACGATAACCACTATGCTACCATGCCACCCCCTTTATTTTATTTTAGATTATTGCAGAGACAAATGAAGTAATTTTATATTCTCAGATGGGGAAGGTGATGATGTATTCCTGGAAGCATTGATAAAAACTCTAAATTTCTCCAATGCAGAACAAGGGCCTGGCAGAGCCCTCCTTACCCTTTTCACTTGACCCCCATACATTTCAATTGTTGGGGAACTCAGGCCCTTTAAGATCTAGATATCTTTAAAGATGAGGAACTTCTTTCGCCAGAGGGTAGTGAATCTGCGAAATTCTTTGCAACAGACAGCTGTGGAGGTCAAATCATTGGGCATATTTAAAGTGGAAGTGGATAGGCTCTTGATTTGTAAGGTTACAGGGAGAAGACAAGAGAATGGAGTGGAGAGGGATAATAAATCAGCCATGGTGGAATGGCAGTGTAGATTTGATGGGCCAAGTGGACTAATTCTGGTGCTGTGTCTTACAGTCGTATCCCTTAGTTTTACAAGTTACTGGTGGAAGTGGGGACAGTGGACACCATACCAGGAGGCCATTATGACAGAGGGGCCTGTGTTAGGGTGAGGCCTTTGCAGGTTCTCTGCCTATTTCAAGAGGCTCACTATTTTAACTGTCGCGAGATGACCTTCAACTGACAATAGGACTTTGGAATCAAGAAGCCAACTCCTGCTAATTACTAGTTGCAAAGGTGCTAACTAACCAATCCAGACAGTTTGTGGCACCAACAGCAAGTTTAATACTTGCACGCGGCCACTTCGGTGATGATGTCTGTTATCTGTCAAGTAGGGGACCGTGCACAATCCCGATTCGATGGAGACAGACGTGAGTGCACAGCAGAACATCTGGAAAACTTCTGAAATGACTGCTTCGCTACTGCTGCTACTGTGTGGTAACCGGAATCTCTGGAGCCGAAGGCCGCGAAATCCTCAGCTTTGTGTGTTTCAGCGGCCGGGGAGAGGTCGAAGGCAGAGGATGGCGCTTGGGAGGCTGTATCGGAAGCTCGGAGTTTTCGGATGGATGGACTCAGTGTCGGCTGTGGTCGGCTGCTTCCAAGGTATTAGCAAGTTGACGGTGCCTGGAGGTTTATGGGAGTTTCTCCCTTTTGCTGCCTGCTATGGGGACTCGGGAGTCGATTGACTTGGGACTTTGAGACTTTTTTTTTACCGTGCCCATGGTCTGTTCTTCATCAAATTATGGTATTGCTTTGCACTGCTGTAACTATATGTTCCAATTATATGGTTTTGTCAGTGTTAGTCTTTGGTCTGTCTTGTTTTCTGTGATATCACTCCAGAGAAACATTGTATCATTTCTTAATGCATGTATGCATTTCTAAATAACAATAAAAGAGGACTGAGTGTTCTCATAATCTAAATCTAAGTTAGTCTTATTGCCACAAGAAAGGAGGAAAACTAGTCATCTGAGTTCCTGATCTCAGTTGCTAATCAATAACCCCATTGGAGACAGATGTGTGCAGGCACCAGATAAGAACAAATTCAAACTAAATTTTAAAGAACTCCCCTTTCAATCATCCTTCTAAAAGCAAAAAAAGATGGCAGATGTTCAAAATCTAAAAAGAAAAGGCTGTAAATATTCAGCAGACCAGGCTCCAACTGTGGAAAGAGAAAAAGAGTTAGTATTTCAGGTGAAATAACTTTCACTAAATGATGAGAAGTCAGAATGAAGTAAGTTTTCTGTTGGAGAGAAAGTGTGAGGGAGTGGAGAGAAAAGGAACGGTCACCAATAGGGTGAAGGGCAAGGAGCTTAAATGTCAAAATTGGTGATGCTTTTAAGAGATGGTAAAGGCTAGAGAATGATAGCCAAATAGGAGAGAAATAGTACCTGAAATTATTAGAATCAGAGAATAAATCTGAAATGAACACATTGTATTCAACTATTTCAGTTTACGGATCACCCTTCTCCTCACCCTCCCCCACCCCTCACCCTATCACAGAATCTGTCCTCTGACCTCTCTGTCCCTTTTTCTCTCTGCAACTTGAAACTGAGATCATATGAACATAAGATACAGAAGCAAAATTAGGTCATTTGGCCCATCTTTTCTGCTCTGCCATTCCAGTCATGGTTATTTTTTATTCTTTTCTCAACTCCATTCTCCCACCTATTCTCGGTAACCCTGAAATCATTTACCAATCAGGAACCATTAATTGACCTGCTGGAAGAACTTAGAAGCTCAAGCAGCGTATGTGGGAGGAAAGGAAATATTGATGTTTTGGGTCGAAACTGCTACGACCTGAAACTTCAGCAGTTTCTGCCTTCCCACAGACACTGCTTGACCCACTGAGTTTTTCCAGCAGTTTGTTCGTTACTCCAGATTCCAGCATTTACAGTTTTGTATGTCTCTAAGAACTCATTAAGATCTGTTTTAAATACACCCAGTGATCTGGCCTATATAGCTCTCTGTGGCAATAAATTCCACAGATTCACCACCTGTCTTATTTCTAACTTCTCTCTGGTTCTGATGAAAATGCTGGGACCTGAAATGTTAACTTTTTGTCCAAAGATGCTGAGTTTTTCCAACATTTTCTCTTCTCATTTTTGCTAGGGTAAGAGGCTATTTTTTAGCATTTGTTGCATCATATCTCAACAAGAAGCAATATTTTTGAGAAAGAAAGGAGAAAGTTATTCAAAACATGAATCAGGATCAAGGGTCAACTTTATTCACCATATACATTCACATGTATTAGGAATTTGCTGTGGTGTGTTGGTGAGACATGCAACAAAAACACATTCAACAATTACAAAGAATAAAGAATTACAGAAACATAAAACTAGAAATATGGATATGAACTAAAATGTCCATAAACTTTGTGGCAAAAATGAGACAAGCCCTGTAATATTTTCAAGGATTCATTGTAATTTTTAAAAGAGTAAAAATAAATTTGCACTTCTTACAATGACTGCTCCACAATATTATGGAACCGTATCAGAAGAATCTGACTCACCCATCTTGCCAAGTTTGGAAACAGAATTTCTTAGTTACAAACCATCAAGGTCACGGCTTCTTTAAAATTTCAGTGACATGTCTGGCTTGTTGGGATGAATGGCGAAAGAGACAATGTACTCACCCATCAAAAAGAGGGATTGCTGACCACCCAAGCTGTAGCAGATCATTTGGATCTGGCTCGACTCCTGAGCGTGATGTGACCTGGCCTGGTTCCTGACCACTACGGTCGGGAGTGTACACAACATTGATGCTGAATATCTGGACGAGCAACACACTGTGGATATCACAATTTGGATGTAACACCTGAAGAATAGATAGATAGATAGATAGATATACTTTATTGATCCCGAAGGAAATTGGGTTTCGTTACAGCTGCACCAACCAAGAATAGAGCATAAATATAGCAATACAAAACTACAAACAATCAAACAACAAAATGCAAACTATGCCAGATGAAAATATGTCCAGGACCAGCCTATTGGCTCAGAGTGTCTGACCCTCCACGGGAGGAGCTGCAAAGTTCGATGGCCACAACCTCCCAAGACGCCCAGTGTTGCATCTCGGTGGAATATGGCCAGAGTCCAACAGCAAAAAGTTCAATATCCGGTCTACAAACACGTTCCTCGATCGTAATATGACCAGGATTGCACCATCTGTTGTTAACCAGAACAGCAAGCACCCAACTCCTTTACGCTTACCGCTCTCAGTGCACTTCTGGTCAGCCCGGACGGTCTGGAAGGCCTCTATGGAAACGTTTTGGTCGGGTATGTCCACGTTTCAGTAAAACACATAACACTGCTCTCCCGAAATGTTCTCTGACTCCCGGCTAGCGCCGTCAACTCATCCATTTTATTACCCAGCAATCTCACATTGCCCATAATGAGAGAGGGAAGACATGGCTTATAACTCCTCTTCTCCATAAGTCTCTGTTGTCTCGACCCGGTCCTTTTTCCTTGCCTTTTTGATCCCCCTCTGCATCCTCTGTATGTTTTCCTCCAGATTTCAGCTGGGGTGTCTGCCACTCTGCTCGCTAAACCAGCCGGCATAAGCGCAATCAGCTGGTCCCTGGAATACACAATGCCACCATACTGCTGCCCCACTAATGAGACGTGTCCGAATATAACTATTTCCAGCGCTAAAAACCCAAATAAAACTCTCTCCACCAGCATGTTAGAGAGGGTGCAGCTTCAACATGTCACCGTGAAAAAAAATTACAAATAACGTAAGTTAAAAAAGTAAGAAAGCTAGTCCAATCAGCTGTAACAGGATGCATGCGAGAATGAAAGGTTTAGAAGATTTCAAACAGACAAAACGAGTGAGAAGACATCTTGTCAGACTCAGAATGTGAATTGAACAAATGGGATAATGGACTAAGAAGTAGAATTGTGTTTTTTTTCTAGTATTTTAACTTTCCTACGCTAGCTTGTATTTACAGGTGTAATTGTTCAGTAAATCTTCCAGTAATTGTAGTGTAGCTGATACTGTATCTTTTTTTTGAAGCTTCTCAGTTTTTCTGCAGCAACTGTCACACAGCTTGAACCTAGCCATTTTATACACCCCATGGTCACTTTATTAGGTATCTTCTGTACCTTATGAAGTGGCCACTGATTGTATGTTCATAGTCTTCTGCTGCTGTAGCCACCCACTTCATGTTTGACATGTGGTGCATTCAGAGGTGCTCTTCGGTACTCCACTGTTGTAACACATGGTTATATGAGTTACTATCACCTTCCTGTCAGCTTGAATCTGTCTGGCCATCTCCTCTGACGTCTCTCATTAACACGGCATTTCTTCCCGCAGAACTGCCACTCACTGGATGTTTTTTTATTTAGTCATAGTCATAGTCATACTTTATTGATCCCGAGGGAAATTGGTTTTCGTTACAGTTGCACCTTAAATAATTAAATAGTGATAGGACCATAAATAATTAAATAGTAATTTGTAAATTATGCCAGGAAATAAGTCCAGGACCAGCCTATTGGCTCAGGGTGTCTGACCCTCCAAGGGAGGAGTTGTAAAGTTTGATGGCTACAGGCAGGAATGACTTCCTATGACGCTCTGTGTTGCATCTTGGTGGAATGAGTCTCTGGCTGAATGTACTCCTGTGCCCAACCAGTACATTATGTAGTGGATGGGAGAGACTGTCCAAGATGGCATGAAACTTGGACAGCATCCTCTTTTCAGACACCACCGTCAGAGAGTCCAGTTCCATCCCCACAACATCACTGGCCTTACGAATGAGTTTGTTGATTCTGTTGGTGTCTGCTACCCTCAGCCTGCTGCCCCAGCACACAACAGCAAACATGATAGCACTGGCCACCACAGACTTGTAGAACATCCTCAGCATCATCCAACAGATGTTAAAGGACCTCAGTCTCCTCAGGAAATAGAGATGGCTCTGACCCTTCTTGTAGACAGCCTCAGTGTTCTTTGACCAGTCCAGTTTATTGTCAATAGCATTCTTTGTAAGCTCTAGAGAATGTTGTGCGTGAGAATCCTAAGAGATCAACAATTTCTGGGATACTCAAACCACCTCATGTGGCACCAACAATTCTTTTATAGTCAAGATCACTTAGATCACATTTCTTCCCCCATTCTGATGTTTGGTCTGAACAACAACTGAACCGGTTGACCACGTCTGTATGCTTTTATGCATTGAGTTGCTGCCACATCATTGGCTGATTAGATATTTGCATTAACGAACAGGTGTAGAGGTGTACCTAATAAAGTGGCCACATGGGTGTGGGTTATGTGTTATCACTGGAACTTTCTTTATCACTAGTCTGAGCATGGGACAACCACAACTTCTTTTTCTTTGTCACTTTTCTTTGTTTGTTCGTTGTTTTGTAACACCCAATAAACAGCTATAATCACCAAGTTTTACATCTCATTTTTACTGTGTACTGCACCAGCAATTATGGTCAAAATGACAATAAAAAGTGACTTGATTTGACTTGACTTCTGAAGAGCCTCAGATCAATCAGGAAATTAATTAATATTCAGGATTGTTCAGCTATCCAATTTAATGAGCAGAAGATCAAAAACTGGGCGTGCTGACTTGCACACGATTCCACTCTGTTCCCTTTGAAGAAGGTTTAATGCAAAACGAAATCTTGAAATGCTTATTGCTGAATTGATCAACTCACTGGTGATGCTGGGTAACTGGGTATGCTACTTCTTTTTCACATACTGGGAACATACATTTAATACTGATCTGAAAAAACTACAACGGAGTGCTTCTACATACAATTTTTGAAAGCAAAAGTGACAGCCAATATTGTTCGCGTCGGCGAGATCAATGAGCAGTTAATCTAGTTTTGGCTGTATTGTTGAGGTATGAATGTTATCCTGGACACTACAAAAAACATCTCTTCTGCTCTGAATGGTGCCATGGGATTTCCTTTATGTAGCATCCAGAAGATACATCACTTACACTGCAATACTCAAAGACTCTTAGTTTGGAATACGTACTCAAATTCCATGGTGCACTTTATTCTACAACCTTTTGACTTTAGAATACTACAAGTCAAGCTGACAGCAATTGGTGCAGCATCAAATCTGAAAAAAAAAGCCTAAACATCCATAAGAGTGTGCCTTTGGACCATCAGAGACTCAACAACAGAAGAACATGTTGTTTATCTGCACTCCAAAACAATTCACTATTCTAAAACTTTTTGCCAACATTTTGACCATCTAAAAATACATTGCATACATGTAAGAAATTTACAAAATAGAAAAAAAAATATTCTATTCATATTTCCAGTTACTTACTTGAGATGTATCTACCCAGCGAGGTGATCTCTGAAAGCTGGCAAAGTCATGTTTACGGGTCAAGAATTTCTCATCTTTACCACTGAATTCTGCTATCTCAGGTAAATGCAATGCACTGCCTCCTTTCAGGATTCTGGCAAAAGCATTCACATAAAAGCCATCTCCTGTACAAGAAAAAAAAATGTTCACAAAACACTGTATTGAATAATATTAAAACTGATTTGTTAATTCACATCTTCTATAATACAAGCATGTAATACAAGCCTTTCTGTCATTAACTATGATATTAATTAATGAGCATCTAAGTAGTTACGTTTGTTTTGAGCTGTTGAGCTTAGATAAGACTCAAGCATTTATTGGCCATTCCTAGTTTTGCTAAAACTGTCAGGAATTCACCATAAAATGTCTCCTCCAATCACCTTTCCAAATTCTGCATCCTCGAGACCCATCTCCTGTTTCTAGAACCCTTTCCTTCCAAACTGCTGACTATCCAAATGCCCTTTCTGGCCTCCATGTTAGCTGATACTAATAGTTTCATTCCTCAGGAACTGTCGTCCCCTCCCTCAAATATGCCATCATCTCTCACCTCAAATGTTTTTGAACTTACAAACCAGGGTCCCATCTACATACTTATTTATCACATGTACGTCGAAACATAGACTGAAATGGATCATTTGTGTTCACAACCAACGCAGCAAAGGATGTGCTGGGGCAGCTTGCAAATGTTGGCACACATTCCGGTGCTAACGTAGCACACCCACAATGCTATGTTGTTAGAAAGAAGGAAGTAGTTGTGATAAAAGGAGTGCAGTGAAGTTCACCAGGTTTATCCAGGGATAATGGGTTTATTGTATGAAGATGGATTAAGCTCACTGCACCAACACTCCCATGAGTGTAAAGGAATGGAAGTTTATTTCAACATAACTTGGAGTACTGTGTCCAGTTCTGGTCACCTCACTATAGGAAGGATGTGGAAGCATTGGAAAGGGTACAGAGGAGATTTACCAGGATGCTGCCTGGTTTAGAGAGTATGCATTATGATCAGAGATTAAGGGAGCTAGGGCTTTACTCTTTGGAGAGAAGGAGGATGAGAGGAGACATGATAGAGGTGTACAAGATATTAAGAGGAATAGATAGAGTGGACAGCCAGCGCCTCTTCCCCAGGGCACCACTGCTCAATACAAGAGGACATGGCTTTAAGGTAAGGGGTGGGAAGTTCAAGAGGGATATTAGAGGAAGGTTTTTTACTCAGAGAGTGGTTGGTGCGTGGAATGCACTGCCTGAGTCAGTGGTGGAGGCAGATACACTCGTGAAGTTTAAGAGACTACTAGACAGGTATATGGAGGAATTTAAGGTGGGGACTTATATGGGAGGCAGGGTTTGAGGGTTGGTACAACATTGTGGGCCGAAGGGCCTGTACTGTGCTGTACTATTCTATGTTCTATATTCTATAACTTTACATGGTGGATTTGGAACAAATTATTCCATGGGCTGGAATATCTAGAACCAGAGGCCATGGTCTTAAAACGCAGGGTCGACAATTCAGGTTAAACTTGCAACCAAGATTTCTTCACACATTCATTCACAGTGATTCTTTGGAATTCTCTACTCAAAAGGGCTGTTGAGATGCAATTAGAAACCATAGAAACCATAGAAACTACAGCACAGAAACAGGCCCTTTGGCCCTTCTTGGCTGTGCCGAACCATTTTCTGCCTAGTCCCACTGACCTGCACACAGACCATATCCCTCCATACACCTCCCATCCATGTATCTGTCCAATTTATTCTTAAATGTTAAAAAAGAACCCGCATTTACCACCTTGTCTGGCAGCTCATTCCACACTCCCACCAGTCTCTGTGTGTGAAGAAGCCCCCCCTAATATTCCCTTTAAACTTTTCCCCCTTCACCCTTAACCCATGTCCTCTGGTTTTTTCCTCCCCTTGCCTCAGTGGAAAAAGCCTGCTTGCATTCACTCTATCTATACCGATCATAATTTTATATACCTCTATCAAATCTCCCCTCATTCTTCTACGCTCCAGGGAATAAAGTCTTAACCTATTCAACCTTTCTCTGTAACTGAGTTTCTCAAGTCCCGGCAACATCCTTGTAAACCTTCTCTGCACTCTTTCAACCTTATTAATATCCTTCCTCTAATTTGGTGACCAAAACTGAACACAAGCTCCAGATTCGGCCTCACCAACGCCTTGTAAAACCTCACCATAACATTCCAGCTGTTATACTCAACACTTTGATTAATAAAGGCCGATGTACCAAAAGCTCTCTTTACGACCCTATCTACCTGTGATTATTGAATATGTTGAAGATAGAGGTGGATAGATCCTTAGATATTAAAAGAATCAAGGAGAATGAGATAAGTGCAGAAAAGTGGAGCTGAGATAAATGGTTAGGTATGATCTTATTAAATGGGAGAACAGTAATAAAAGGCTGAATGGCTTACTCCTTCTTCAGTTTCTTATGGTCCTTATGTTATCCAACGTACCTTGAAATTTACAGGCTAATTTAAAGGAGTTATTTCAAAGATGAGTTCGGAGAAGGACATAAAGATACGGAAGGCGCTGGTGTGGAGGGCTATGAACGACATGAAGGAAATCTGGAAGTTGAACCTAACCAGAGGGCTTTGTTACATGCTCAAGGAGATCTGTTTTTTTCCTGTGATAATGATGTAATGGTCTTTTGGAGGTCACCTGATGTGATTTTCCCGCCGATGTGAGGTCACGTGATGACATGTGCATCATGACTATATAAGGGTCGACCCAGATGACGCAATAGGGTTTTTTAGTTTGTAGATTTCCAGGTATCTCCGTTTCTGTTGCGTGTTTGTTTTTGTGACGCAGTTTCATTTTTAAAATGGGTGTGTGTTCTGTTGCAGGAATACCATATTATTGGACTGGAAATTTTTGGCTAGATGCGTTGATTTACTCAATTCCAACATTAGAAGGGAGAGTGAAGAATTTATCGAAGTGCAGGATCGAGGGATCGAGAGGAGTCGGCATCGTTTGGCAGTTTAATAAAGGATCGACCTTATTGAGTCTTCATTGGAGTAGCAACCTGCATCGGAGATAACTCTTGCCAAAAGAGAAAAGAGTTCATGCAACGGTTTGCTCTCTCTCTCTAAAAGAATTTAAGGTCAGTTGTTTTAAACTGTTTATTTACTTCCACGTGGTTTCTGTGGACAGAACCAGCAGGAAAGTTGAATCTGTGAAGAAATCCTTCTCCAGAGAAGTGTCTCCCCAATTGAACGTATAAACCTGTTGGACTTCCGAATTTATCGCTTTAAGAACTATATTTGACTTTATCGTTTTAAGAACTGTTTTCGCATTTAACGCTTTAAGAACCAGAGCTGGGCGTTCATTCGTTGAACAGCTGCTAATCAGTTAACTTCCGGTTAAAGTTTTTGTTCGTTTTTTTTTACCTTATTGTTTATCCGTGTTTAATAAATGTTTGGTTATTTTTATATAACCTGTCTCGATTGATATTCATTGTTGCTGTTTACATAACAGCTTAAAAAGAGGATTTTCATAGTAGTCATAGAGTCCATTCTCATGTACGGATGCGAGACGTGGACACTCACCAAGACGATGCGAAAGTCTCTAGATGGTTGCTATACACAAATGCTCCGGATGGCTCTTGATGTGCGTTGGCAACAGCACATGACGAACGTCGAGCTCTATAACAACCTACCGATGCTCACCACTAAAATCGAGGAGAGAAGACTGCAACTAGCGGGGCACTGTCTACACCACCCCGAGCTACCTGCCAGCCTAGTCATCATATGGGAGCCCAAGCACGGGAGGATGAACCCTGGGTGCCCTCCCAAGACTATGGTCAACACGCTCCTAGAAGACAGCGGTACGGCTAATGTAGATGAACTGATGAGGGAGAGGGAGAAGTGGAGAGTCCGTCATCGTGCCCAATGCCGGCCCCCTAGGCCTGAGTCGACGTAGTAGTAAATAAATGTTTCTGTTGTTTTTGTACATTGTGATTTGTACAATACATTTTGCAATGCATACCTAAATAGACTGTGATTCTAGCTCTAAACCAACAATACACCAGTAAATCCTTTTATTCTTCAGCACTGCGCCACAGAACAACAGTGTTTGGCTCCTCAAGTTATGCAGAGAAGTGCCATTCCCTCTCTTCCTAATTCCCTGTAGCCCTAAGGCTTATTTGCCCTCAAAAGCCCACTAACTTCCTTGTCTTAACTATGGATAATTTATACTATCCAATTAACACAGTAGCATACTTTTGGGATGTGGAAGAAAACCAAAGCACTGAGGAATCTTGCATCATTACATGAAATTCCACACAGTCCCTCCCTAGGTTAGAATGCACAGCCTGTATATAAATGAGCTTTTGGGAGAGTGGCAGGGTGGACTTCCTGGCTGCTGCAAGGCTGCAGAGATTTTCAGCCATGTGGGGATTCAGCTGGTGGCTGCTCTTCGATCATGTGGGAATCTTGCGTGTAGCCACATTTATCAACTGTTTGGCTCATGAACAGTTCTCAGGAACAGGGCTCTACCATAATCCAGCGAGGACCTATAGAGACGGCACTGGAGGTCAGGACTGAACCCGGGTCATTGAAGATGTGTAGCTGCAGCACTAACTGCAAAGACTGCTGACATGCTTACACCTTATCTAAATAGAGACATTAAAAGAAATGCTCACTTTCTGGCTGTGAATCTCACTGCAGTCACAAAACTAGCCTGTCTTCTCTGTTAGGTAGAAGAACAGTTGATTCTGGTCAATTGGGCCATTGGTTAATCGGGCAGCCACTTATCTGAGATAATTCTGAAATGAAAACTAATTGAGAAAGTAGCTGGGATCCCCTTCACTTATTTGGCACACTGTGTCGCTTAATTGGGGTAGGAGACTGCTGCCAAAGATTTTAACTAGCGTCAGTAATGTACACTTGCGTGGACATTAAACTACACCGTGCTGAGAGCAAACAGTTTTTAAATACTGTCAGTTGCATGTATTGTGTTAATAAAAGTGATTTTTTATCCCTGATAGTTGGTGAGAAATGAACAGTAAAACAATTCACAATTTTTTTGCTTACTGTGGTTTCAAGCATTTAGGCTTGGAGTTGCCAGAAACTGCCAGGAGTGAAAATGAAACGATTTCACTACTTCAGCAAATTAGGCATTGTGAAGAACTTGAAGATATCAAATCAACAATCATCTTGAATGTTACAATGAAAATGATTATTTGGTGGATTCATTGTTGAAAGTATATGAAAGCATTCCATTATCTGCAGTAGGTGTCTGTGTTCATTTTGTTCATTTACAATCAATCAAAACATGACAGCATACACTGAATAAATTCCTCCATTGATAACTAGTAGGAATGACAGATTTTTATTACTGTAGTAAGTTCATTAGTGTTCTAATTTGTTCTGTATTTAATTTAAATACATAATTTGTTACTCAGTTAAACTGTAGTTTGTCTTTTTTTATACATTTTTTAACCATTTCTATGTAACTTCTGCTAATTGGGGCAGCCGCTTAATTGGGTAAAAAAAAATGTACTGGTCCAATGTGTTCCAATTAATTGAAATCCACTGTTTTATCAATATTTTGTCAATATCTGGAAACTGCCTGGGAAATAGGTTGCTAGTGAAGACCACTGTGTTTAGAATTCCAGTTGGCATTTCCAACACTGATGGTTAAACCTTTAGGTCTCCAGACCACAAGTTTCAGAATTTCTTCCCTAAACCTCTCTTTCTGATATTTCCCCTCCCTTCCCCTCCCCAACCCAGCTCTCCTCTCCCTAACTTTCAGATATTCCTTAAATTCCTTTAAGGAATTCGTGAATATTAAGGAAGATCTGTCACTTTTGCCGAACAAACCTTATAAAGACTGAGGTCAGATGTTACAGGCTAATACTGCTTTAAAACACCTTGCGTTGTTTTACTGTTTTTTATGCACTGTATAAATTCAATTGCTACTGAATAGGATAGACAAAGATATAATTCCTACAATAAATGTTAAAAAGTTATACTGGTGCTTCATATGTGATGAGACCGTTGATGAGATTCATACGTGGTGGCAGGGAGATTAGTAGTCCTACGGCCCAGTGGAAGAAGCTGTTTCCTATCCTAACAGTTCTTGTCCTAATGCTACAGTGGCCTGCCATTTCCATTTCCATTCCCATACTGACCTATGCATCCTTGGCCTTCTCCAGGATGGAACCTAACACAAACTAAAAGAACAATGCCTCATATTCATTCTGGGACATCTACACCTCAATGGTATGACCATTAAATTTTCCAATTTCAGGTTTTTACACTCTCTCTCTCTCTCTCTCTCTTCCTGATTCACCTTCAATCCTCCCATTTTTATTCCCTTTTGTATACAGACTGGCAACACCCATTTTCACTGGAGGTCTATGAACAAAATCCTCATCAGGGGATCAGAGGTGGAGAGGGTCAGCAACTTTAAATTCTTCAGCACTACCATTTCAAAGGAATGTCCTGGATCCAGTATGTAAGTGTCATTACAAATAAAGCATGCAGCACCTCTGCTTTTTTAGAAGTTTGCCGAGATTCAGCATGCTATCTAAAGCTTTGACAAGCTTCTATAGATGTGTGGTGGAGGGTATACTGACTAGTAACATCATGGCCTGGTATGGATACACCAATGCCCTTAAATGGAAAAGCCTATGAAAAGTAGTCGATACGGCCCAGTCCGTCACGGGTAAAGCCGCCCCCACCATTAAGCACATCTACAAGGAGCGATGTCACAGGAAAGCAGCATCCATCATCAAGGACCCCCACCCCCCCACCCCCACCATCTAGCCTATGCTTTCTTCTTGCTGCTGCCATCAGGAAGGGCATACAGGAGACTCAGGACCCACGTCACCTGGTTCAGGAACAGTTACCACCCGCCAACCATCAGGGTCTTGAACCAGATGGGATAACTTCACTCATCCCAACACTGAACTGTTCCCACAACCACTCTTGTTCTCAATATTTATCGCTTATTTATTTATTTATTTATTTATTTATTTATTTATTTTTGTATTTGCACTGTTGTCTTTTTCACATTGGTTGTTTGTCCGTCTTTGTCGTGTGCGGTTTTTCATTGATTCTATGGTGTTTCTTTGTATCTACTGTGAGTGCCTGCAAGAAGACTAATCTCCGGGTTGTATATAGTGACCTATATGTACTGTGATAATAAATTGAACTTTACTTGGTTCCACCTGCCCTTTGCTTCCAGTTGCCTCTGCCTCTCTACTCCATGTCACCCCCTTCTGCCACCTGCCCCCATCTGCCCATCATCCCTCACATCACCTATCACTAGCAGCCCCCATTTTACTTCTCTCTCCCTCTCTCCTCTTTACAGAGGCTAGCTTTTCTCTCCTCCCGCTCAATGCTGATGGAGGATCTCGATCCGAATCTTCCCCTCCGCCTGCCCTGGTGAATGCTCCTTGACTTGCTAAGTCCTCCAGCAGTTTATTTTTACCCCAGGTTCCAGTATCTGGAGTCTCTTGTTTCCCCTCTGACTTTGGGCTTTATTCCTTCACCTAATGCTTTCAACAAGTAAACACATGTTTAGAGATCAGCACAAGATTGTGGGCTAAAGGGCCTGTACTGTGTTGTAATGTTATATGTTCTACATTCTATGTAAAAGTTCAGCCTTGTAAGACATTCATATTGTGATTCTGAAGTACAGAATAATTTACTAACGTTTCAATCCATGAACCTGGGAAATTCAGATGCGTAATCCAGCTCTTTGCCGATACCGAACCATGTGGATTATACTGAGGTGCTCTGGTGGCTGCTGAGGTGGAAGGTGCTTCCTCTCATCTAGTCTTTCCTCATACCAGGCTTTCCACTGTTCACAGAGAACTATGAAGACAAAAACCAACATAATGTGCACATATATTTGTACTAATGGTTTATGCAAAAGACATTCAGATCAAACCTCCAAGATGCCTGCATCACCATGGTAAGGATTTGGTAAGATATGCTGCAAGAGTAAAGCGCAATGGAATGCAACGATGCTGGTAGCCATAAATTGTCTGGGCTCCAGAGTGTCCGACGGATGCAAAGGAGAACAGGGTTTGAAGCCTTGAAGACTCCTCAAGCTATGGTGTTGCCTTTTTACGGGCACCAGGAGAGAGATATCAGAGCTGGTGCGGTGTTCCGGTGGAGTCGATGTTGTCCTCCCCCCAGTGTTTGCATGGTAGAAGTCAAGCTCTTTTGTGGTCAACTGCAAATTTCTGCAATGATGGCTTGAGTCTGGACTTTTTTATTGCGTGGCTGTATCTTATTGATAGCTTTATGTGCTTGCTATCTTGTTCATGCTATGTGTGGTTTGTGCTGTGTGACTGTTGGTGCTGTGTTTTGCACCTTGAGTAACGCTGTCTGATTTGGCTGTATTCATAGGTATTCATGTATGGTTGAATGACAATTAAATTTGAATTGAATTGAAATACTACAAACACATTGGAAGTAGGTATGCAGTAAATGAAAAAATTATGATCCATATTTATTCAGTAACCAAAATAAATTTAAATCTTCATTCTTTTCGACAATTGCTCACTCACCTACAACACTCAACTTCTTCATATTGCAGCATTTCATTCCTACACGTTGGCCTCCTATATGTCCCAGCACTAAGGAAACTAGGCCCTAGTCCTTCATTTGACTTCCTCTATATCATTTCTCTGTGGAATTTAATGCTAGTCCTTCATATCTCTCAACAATTATACAAACAACAAATTTCACGACATATTCCAGTAGATTATACCTGATTCTGAAAGCCTCTCAACACTATTTTTGATCTGGTCAGCATTCCCAAACCTCAAATATTGCTAAGTGTTTATACAGATTTTTTCTTTATGTTAATTAGCCAGGAATATTTAGTTCGTCCACTAGAATGAAATAAATGCAAGTTGTTATTTCACCTTGTGGTAAAACAAACCTTGTGACCACATCTTTACAATACCAAAGCTACAGCTGCACTGATACTTTGATATAATTGAATCACACACAAGTTAAATAAAAGTAGCTGAAAATAATTGTCATGTGGCTCCCTGGTGACTGTTCTGCAAGTTCTTTAAATCATTGACAGGCTCAATTCAAAGGTCAGGTCCAGTGTAGCAGCTCAAAACTCGTACTGAAACTTACTGTACCTCCCAGAACTGAGTTCAGTCATGAGTTTAAAATATATATCTTTGAGGACTGAGCTAACATAAAATCCTTACATGCCTGGGCTCTGGTTCAAAGTTGACCCAAGGTGATGAATAATAAATCTCTTTAACCTGCTATTTACAATTTATGACATAGTTCAATAGTCTCAAGTCAAGTGCTAGTATAAATTATTTGGAGATTTAACCCCAAACCCCATCATCAAAACAATTGAAAAAAATGAATTAACATTCTGAGTAGAGCTACAACATGGACCAATGTAATAAAAGCCTATTGCCCTAGCAGGAAAATTGATATCCACATTAACTAGAAATAGCAAAAAAGGGTTGGGGGATGGGGCAGCATGTGGACCAAGGGGGATCTATTTGAAGCAACAATTTGCTTTGATCTGTACACAGTGCCTATCCAAAGTAGTGGATGCAAATTCAGCAATAACTTCCAAAATGGAATGGAATTTATATTTGTAAAAGTAAAGTTAGTTCACAAATGAAGGGAAAAAAATATCAGGGGAGTGTAACTAATTTGGCAGAGGCAACTGATACAGCCATGATGACCTGAACAACCTCCTGATATGTAGTAGGATTGTGTGAAAGCAGCTAGTTGATGATAATTATTATGTTCTCCAACTCTGCTCACCCTGAATCACCAAGTACAAATCAGGGAAGGCATTCAGACCATCCAGGTAGTTTTTCCAAAGAAACCTAAGGCATTTGTCATCAAACAAAGCAGCTCATCGTTATGTGTCTACTATTTTGTCTGGCATCTTATTTCAAACGTTTGTGTGGAAGAAAGCATTCTGGACTTTCATTTTAGTACTTCACATCTAACTCACTCAAATCATACAGTCATGGATTAACTGGACAGAGTGGACTTGGCTCTTCTAGTTAGCAGTCTCATTTCATTTGTGTTCTCAAGCCTAACTTCCTCCTAACTCGATCTTCTAACAATTAATGAGGATTAGAATGCAAAACAAAATAAAGGTGTAATTTGCTGGGATTGCAAGAAAATGTAAACAATGAATTCTAAACATAGTGCAGTAGCTTGTTGGACCCAGACAAAAGAAGGTGAAATTTTCAATTTTGTATTCATGCATTTTTGCTGAATTATTCTGAAGTGGAATTTTGCCTCAAGCATTTCACTCAACAGGCTTTCACAATGAACCATGCCAAAAGTAGGGAGGGGTGCAGGGCATTCACACCCTCAAGTCAGTGGTGACTGCTTGTTTCCAATCTAGTTAGCCTTGTTCCTCTATTCTTCTCCCTGTACTTGTGTAGGGCCTTGCATTTCCTCATAATGTTCCAATGCACCTCACTCACAATGCATCGTGGGATAGCTGACCTACTGAGGACTTCCAGCTCTCTCCGCATCCCTATTTATTATCCTGGCATTCCAATCTTAATCTTGCTATGTAACCAGCCCCATGCAGTCTGAGTTTTCCTGCGCTTATCTATGTGCTCTTGTTGGCTGCAGCCCAAACTTCAGCCCCTCAATTTTTATTTCTCTTTGGGATGTTTTACTCTGTTAAAAGACACAACAAATCAAAGCTATTGTTCCTGATTGTTGTGATATTATTGCCTATTATTAATTGTTTAATAAAAGCAACGAGGGATATTGTGAGCTGTTTTGGACCCCTTACCTAAAAATGGTTGTGCTGACATGGGAGAGGGTCTACAGGAGGTTCACAAAACTTATCCCAGGAAAGGAAGTGTTAACGTATGAGGAGCGTTTGATGGCTCTTGGCCTGTACTTGCTAGAGTTTAGAAGAATGAGGGGGTTCTCATTGGAACTTATCCAGTATTGAAAGACCTCAGATCAGGGGTTCCCAACCTGAAGTCCACAGACCCTTCGGTTAACGATAAGGATTAAAGGTTGGGAACCCCTGGCCTAGATAGAGTGGACATAGGTTCCTGATTAGTAAGGTGTGAAAGGTTACAGGAAGAAGGCAGGAGAATGGGGTTGGGAGGGATAATAAGTTAGCTATGATGGAATGGCAAAGAACACTCAATGGGCTAAAGGGCCTAATTCTACTCCCATGTCTTATGGAAGATGGTCTAAAAGCATGCGTCCATTAACTAATTGATGCATCAATCTGCAGGTGTGCATCCTCTTTTCCATCTTGTTCAATCATGGAAGCACAACATGCAACAATGTCGACATTTCCAAACAACAATTCTCCAAAAGGAAAATACTTGTCTTGCTGGCATCGAGAACAGGAATATTACACTACAGCTCCTTAAGCCACTCCACTAGAGGTCAGTGCACAGCATTGATTGTCTGAATACTTCTTGACAACTCCAATACTCTGCACCATTTTATACGGTATGTAGAAAGTACATTTTCAAGTGAATTTACGGATAGTAAAAGTTTTTTTTTGCAAATGGTGGAGAATTATTTACTGGGTTATCGTATGTCAAAATGTACAATCCTGTGAATGAGTGGGTGGATGGGTGGGAGGAAAGGGGCTCCTTTTGCTGTTGTTGTGTTGTTGTTGTTGCTTGTGTAGTTCTGTTGAACACTGTGGGCAAGTAATGCTGGCCCTGGAATGTGTGGCAAGACCTGCAGACTGCCCGCTGCTTATCCTTAGGCTGTGTTGTTTATTCATGCAAACAACGCATGTCACTGTATGTTTTGATGTACATGTGATAAATAAATGAACCTGAATCTTTAGACTGGCTGGTCATGAATTGGCTAATGGAATCCCACTGCCCTTTTAGTAAAGGGAAATGAAGTGTAGCATTTATCACATGGGTAATATGACAAATGGATAAAGTGATAATTTGATTAGGATAACTACAGTATGTGTCCATGAAATTAAATCCAATTCAAAATGTACTGAAACTGATCTTAAAATAAGCAACACACACAAAATGCTTGAGGAACTAAGCAGGTCTGGCAGTATCTATGGAAGGGAATAAACAGTCAATGTTTCAGGCCAAGACCATTCATCAGGACTGGTGAAGGGTCATGGCCTGAAACGTTGACTGCTTATCCCACTCCATTGATACTGTGTGTCCTGCTAAGTTCCGACAGCATTTTATGTGTGTTGCTTAAGATAGCCAGCATCTGCAGAACCTCTTATGCTTAAAACAGGAAGACATTTTTGGTTGAAATTTCTCTGGATTCCTGAATAGGTGTAATGCAACTCCCCGATACATAACTCATGATTGCTCAACATTGGGAGTTTGGGATGTGAACACCCACAACTCTTGTGGCATTGCAGATGCAGTGAAATTTGTCTCCAGCTGGTGTGTACTTCCAGCAAGGGTTATGAGACGACAGTCAGGCGTCCAATACATAATGTAAGATATTTATATCCACAGCAGAATCACAATGACTGGCCTGGCTCAAATCAATTAATTTAATCACACACTGGAAATGAAAATAGAAATCTTTTCAATCACTTCATTATTTGGCTAGGGAAAGACAGCAGAGTTGAATATTATTTTCTAATTTAAAAGGGAACACCTGGCCAAAGTCAAAAGTCCAGGTTACTGTCATATGCACAGATGCGATTAAAAACCTTATTTGTAGCTGCATCACAAGCACATAGCATCATATAAGCAGCCAAAGCACGCCAGCTTAGGCAGATGTTCTTCCATCTTGGTAGGAAGGAAAGTGAGGCACAGGAAGAAACTATTCAAAACTTTCCCTTCAGAGATTAAATTTATGGGATTCTGAAAGAGCTTGGCAGTTTCTTCCTTTGGCTGGAGATGCGAGAACTGTGGGCCACAATCTCTGAGTGACTGGCTGAGCTCTGGGCTGACTTCTTCAAAGAAGGCAGGGTGAATCTTTGAAATTCTCTATTCCATCTGGCTGTGGATGTTCAGTCATTGATTACATTCAAGACTGAGATCAATGTACATTGGAATTACAAAGTAAGGAATGGAAGTAGAGATTGGTAGGCAAGTGGAGTTGTTAAATGCCAAAAAAGGCTCAAGGGGCCTGTGATATTTTACTTTTTTAAGAAAATTGTACAGAAATTTGTGAAGGTGCAGGACTGTAAATGCAAGGGTTAATTTAGATTGTAAAATGATACGCACTTTTATTCTTAGATCTCTGGGATCACTTCTGGGGTAAGTGAGACTCGTACAAGAATAACAGGTTGCACCTAAACTGGAGGGTGACTAATTTCCTTAGATGGGAGGCTTGCTCACTCTGTTCAGGAGGGTTTAACCTAATTTGGCAGGGGTTCGGAAACACACCAGCAATGCAGCTGGGCGAAAACTGTAGAAGAAAAATCAAGCAAGTTCAGCGGAGCGAGCAAACTGAGACAGGTTGGGGACATGGAAGGACTAGCACAATCAACAGCAGTCACTTTACTACAAGGAGATTCAAAGGTAAATCAGATGAACTTCGAGCTTGGATCAGCACTTGCAGTTATGATGTAACAGAAACATGGCTGAGGGAAAGATATGACTCTTAGTTTAATGCTGTAGTCTACCAGAGTTTCAGACATAGCACAAGAGAATGATTAAGAGGAGGGAGGATTCGCATCACTAACTAGGGAGTAAAATGTCAGGACTTAGAATCTTGGGGGGATTATTCAATAAGGCCAAATGGGTATAAACTAGACATAAGAAAGGGTTGATTACTTTGCTGGGGTTATGTTATAAGCCTCCCAATTACAGTCAGCAGGAATGAGAGCAATAAATAAAAAGCAAATTGCAGAAATGTGTTAAAGCAATAGTGCTATAGTACTGGGGGATTTTGACTTGCCCGATACTGACTGGGATTATCTCTGTGTGAGAGGCAGAACTTACTAACTCCCTTCAAGACAAAACTCAGGGACCTATCAGAGGCAAGACAGCAGTTGACCTTATCTTAGGAAAAGAAACAGGAGCTGGTTATTGGGAGAGCATTTTGTGAACAGTGACCACATTTCTGGTATTTATGAGAAGGATAACGCGGGTCCTCAAGTTAAGATCATCAGCTGAGGGAAGGCTTATTTCAATGACATAAGAGATGATCTGATGAAAGTGGATTGGGAGCAGATATTTGTGAGCTGACAAATGGGAATCTTTTAAAGTTGGTAAGAGTTCAGAGCCATCATGTTCAGGTCAGGGTGAAAGACAAAGATGGCAAAGGTAAGATCAGGAAATAAACAGAAACGTATGTCTAGTATAAGCAACTGGGATTCAGGGAGTCTCTAAAGGAAATTACAATGCACAGGAGAGAATTTAAAAAAAGAAATTAGGAGGGAAATAAGGGCCACAAAATACCCTTGACAAGTAAAAGAGAATCGCAAGAATAAGTACGTATATCAGGAGCCAGTGAAAGGAGTCAGGGCCTCAGCCTGAAACTTCGACTGCTGAGTTCCTCCAGCATTTTGTGTGTGTTACTCTAGATTTTCAGCATCTTCAAAATCTCTTGTGCTCACAACAGCATGGCATGGGGTAAGCCATTTAGGATGAAGATTAGAAATTTCTTCACTAAGGGAAGTACTAACCTGTGAAGCACTTTGTGTTTGTTATTCTGGATTTCCAGGTTCCGCAGAATCTCTTTTATGTTTACTCCTTAAAGACCAAAGGGGTAGCTTATGTATATAGCTAGGGATATGGATAAGTCTCTAAGTCAATATTTTCCATCTGTATTCACAAGAGGAAGGATATGAAAGTTGGTGAGTTCAGGAAGGATGTGTTAATAATCTCGATCAAGTCAGGATTTAAAAAGTGGAGCGCTTGATAAATCCTAGGGCTAGACAAAATTTACTCGAGGTTGCTGAGGGAAGCAAAGGAGTGCAGGTCTGGGGCTCCAACAGGTGGGATGTCAGAAGAATGCAGGATAACTATAGTTGTTCCTGGAACATTTTTCTGGAATGTTATGGCTTTTTATCCTGGAGCGCAGGAGAATGAGAGGAGATTTGACAGAGGTATACAAAATTATGAGGAGTAAAGATAGGGTAAATGCAAGCAGGCTTTTTCCACTGAGGTTGGTGAGACTAGAACTAGAGGTCATAGGTTAAAGGTAAAAAGGGGAACATTTTCACTCAAAGGGCGGTGCGAGTGTGGAACAAGTTGCCAGTGGAAGTAACACACATAAAAGTTGCTGGTGAACGCAGCAGACCAGGCAGCAACTATGGGAAGAGGTACAGTCGACGTTTCAGGCCGAGACCCTTCATCAGGACTACTGCCAGTGGAAGTGGTGGATTTGGATTCAATTGCAAGATTCAAGAGAAATTTGGATAAGTACGTAAATGGGAGGGGTATGGTCCAGGTGCAGGTTGATGGGACGAGGCAGAATACAGTCTGGTATGGACTAGCTGGGCTGAAGGTTTTGTTTCCATGCTGTAGTGCTCTGTGACTCTATTTAAGGAGTACAGCAGGAAAAACAAGCTTTCCATCAGTATAGGCATATCGGAGGAAGTCCTAAGGAATAAGATTTCTCTACATGTGGAAAGGCCAGGGGTTGATTAGAATAGTCAGCATGGTTTTGTGTGGTGGACAGCCTGCCTCACTATTGATATTAAACAAATAATACTGGTTGTATTGAGTAGTCTGTTTCCTTGTAGTAGTAATAACATGTAAAAAGATTTTAAGCCTTTTTTAGTTAATTATTTTGATTATTTCTCTGTAGATTTGTTTTGGAGTGGTTTACAGTATATCTTCTGCACCAAACAATATTGACTTTTGTTTACAGCCTTTCATCTACATATTGTACATTGCATATATTGCACAATGGTTGCATAGTTTCTGCACTTAAACCCAACAGTAGCACAAGGATCCAATAAGTGCTTCCATGAAGTGAGATGGTTTGTGCAGAGTATTCCCGACTCTAGTCATGTTGCCAGATAAAGTGATAGGAAGGAGACAGGGTACGTAGGTAATATTTGTCTGTGTATTTGCTTGGCAAGCAGCTCAGTCTGCTTATCCAAGTGGCTCAGTGAATAATTGAATCATGCAGACCAGGTAAGTCACAGATGTGAAACTCATTCCATGCTAAAATTTGCCAGCCTTCATGATTACCCTTGACCCTCCAGAAATTGAACATTACCCTTGTGCCCGGAACTCCAGGAGAAAAGTCACTGACGTATTAATTTTTACTTTCACATTCTTTTGACATTTTATTTATTAGCTATATAAATATTGGCGAAAGGAACAAAATAAATAATATAGAGGCAATTAGCATGTTGATGGTGCTGGATTAGACAGAAGAAAATCAGAGTTCTCACTGCTATTGGATCATCTATCCCAGAAATACAGGAAGGACATTCTTGCTATTAAGGGAGTGCAGCGTAGGTTCACAAGGTTAATTCCCGGGTTGGTGGGACTGTTATATGTTGAAAGATTGGAGCGACTGGGCTTGTATACTCTGGAATTTAGAAGGCTGGGAGGGGATCTTATTGAAACATATAAGATTATTAAGGGATTGGACACACTGGAGGCAGGAAGCATGTTCCCGTTGATGGGTGAGTCCAGAACCAGAGGCCACAGTTTAAGAATAAGGGGTAGGCCATTTAGAAAGGAGTTGAGGAGAAACTTTTTCACTCAGAGAGTGGTGGATATATGGAATGCTCTGCCCCAGAAGGCTGTGGAGGCCAAGTCTCTGGATGCTTTCAAGAAAGAGATGGATAGAGCTCTTAAAGATAACGGAATCAAAGATTATGGGGATAAGGCAGGAACTGGATACTGATAGTGGATGATCAGCCATGATCACAGTGAGTGACGGTGCTGGCTCGAAGGCCGAATGGCCTACTCCTGCACCTATTGTCTATTGTCTATAAATACAGGGATGGGATACAGCTGTGAGGTCACGCAACAAGAGCCTGCTGACATTCACCAGAGGGACTTGGGCATGAATGGCAAACATTTGGATAAAGTACAAGAGAACTTTGAACAGGATTCAGTCCTTCATTTTCAGGACCAGAAACACATTCCCTTTCTTCCTTCCATCCTCTCTCAGCCCTGTCTTAGCAGCCAGATCCTTATCTCTGACTGGAATACTCTGGACAGAAGTACCAATGTTGAGGTTTGATGGCTAAAGTCTAATCTAAAATCAGTGCAATGCTGAAGGAATACTGTGTTGTTCAATGTGCCCTTTTGGGTAAGTCCTTAAACCAAGGGCTTTGGTGGATCTGAAAAGTCCCATGGTTTCACCTGAATCAAAAACAGGAGTTACTTCTTTCTAGTGTCAGAGCTAATAGTTATCCTTCAACCAGCATGCAAAAGTACATAATCTGGTTATTAACACATTGCTGTGTACAAATTCTCTGCCCAAGATTTTATATTTCAAGGTGCTTTATTGGTTGTAAAATCACAGCACACCTTTGGGTCAAGAAAGTTGCTATTCAAATGCAAATCTTTCTTCACCTCAATCATAGTCATGCCTAACTCATCAACAAATAGGAATCCTCCCTAGAGAGTGAATCATTACCTTCAGTCTGCTCCTTGCTCATTAGGCTTGCTGCTGTGTCACCCACGGAGACTGTGAATTCTTTGTCCTGTTGGAAGGATGAAATGATTTCCAGCTCAGATTTATTTGGTTCTGCATCCTCTGTGAAGTAAAATCCACTCAAATAGCCTGGAGGGGGCACAGGATCCTGAACAAAGAGAAAAGCATGGACAATTTGGAGCTGGGCTATCATTATTGGATATTCACTAGAGCTTTAGCCCACTCATTTTTCATGAGGAGTCATATGGAAAGCTTCATAATTAAAATAAGAAATCAAGTTCAAAATGATGAGCAGTTTTATTCCAGTCATCCCTATTTCCGGCACCTTTAACCAAAGAATAGAAAAGTTAAGCCCTTGTGATGGTAGAATGGATCACTCCTTGAAAGAATAGACTAGAAATACAAGTAAATCCCTGCCTCAGCAAAAGCTTCCCATGATACATCGAAGTCAGATTCAGCCACAAGGTACAGGAGACAGAATTCCACCCATTCAGATTTTCCAGTCAATATGATACCAAAGCACTCATGATCAGCTCTGTTTGAGTTAGGGGACAATAAAGGGAGTCATCTCACAAATTCTAATTTCAATCTTTTAAAAGTGAGTGGAGAAAAGTTTATGGGAAATGTCAAGGCTAGATTGTTTACACAGGGAATGGAATGCACTGCCAAGGTGGTGGTAGAAGCCATTAGGTACATTTCAGAGGCTCCTAGATAGGCACATGGATGAAAGAAAAATGGAGGGTCATAGCCTGTACGTAAACACAAGAGATTCTACAGATGCTGGAAATCCATAGCAACACACACTAAATGCTGGATGAACTGAGCAGACCAGGCAGCACCTCTGGAGAGGAATAAACAGCTGATGTTTCAGGTTGAGATCCTTCATCAAGACAGGAGAAGGCCATATAAAGGTCGGTGCTCTGCAGTGTTAGATAACTGCTACGCTACTGTGCTGCTCCATTTACATCAGAAGTGCAGTAGATTCCGGTTAACTAGGGCACCCACTTATTTGAGACTACTCTTGAAGAACAAAAACTCATTGAGAAAATAGCTGTGATTCCCTTCATTTATTTGTGACACTATGCTGCTTAATTGGGGCAGGAGACTGTTGCCAAATAGTGTCTAACTAGTGTCAATCAAATGCACTTGTGCGGCTGTTAGACACTACGCTCTGCTTAGAGCGAATGGTTTTAAAGTAGCATCAGTTACATGTGTTTGTGTTCAAAAAGGAATGATTTTTGTTACTGATAGTTGGTAAGATGATCCTGAACTGTTTCGCTCACTGTAGTTTCAAGCATACAGGTTTGGAGAACCCTGAAACAGCCGGGAGTGATAATGAAATGATTTCACTACATCAACAAGTTAGGAATTCTGAAGTGTTTAAAGGAATTGACAATCATCTTGAATGTTACAATGAAAATGAAGATTTGGAGTATGCAATTGTCAAAAGGATTGTATGAAGGTAGTCCATTATCTGCATTAGGCACCTAAGCTGATTTTGCTCATTTACAGTTAATCAAAAGAACACAGCAGCGTACAATGAATTTAGTTCTCCATCGATAACCATTAGGAACTAATACACAGTTTTATAGTACTGTAGTAGTATTGATGGTGTTCTAATTTGTTTTGTATTTCATTTAAATATATAACTTTTTACTCAGTTAAACAGTAGTTTGTCTTTTTTATATCTTTTAAACTATTTCCATGAATCTTTGGCTAAGTGGGGCAGCCACTTATTTGGGCCAAAATGTAGTGGTCCTGATGTTTCCCAATTAATCAGAATCCACTGTATTGCAGTAAGGATCAAGAACTTTTAACAACCAAGTTTATATCCTGTGCTCAGTCAACTTTATCCAATTTAGATCATATTCCATCTTAGCAGTTCTTGTGATATGCAGAATGGACACTATGTGCACCCCGCCAATTATAGCAGCTGCATTTCAAAATAATTCATTGTTCTGAAAGCACTTTCCAATAGATGTCATAGGACAGGCTCCATTTATTCCTCATATAACCACTTCATATTAAAACAAGCAGTACATCATCACAAGAGCTATATAAATACTGAACTGAGATAATTGAGCTAAATTACCTGGGTGTGTGGTAAAAGTCGGATTAATAAACTGCAGCAGGGAATCATAGGATGATGATTTAGAGATGATGCAGTGAGAAGAGTCTGACCTTTTGATGGCATCCCTCTTCTCAGTTTGAGCTGGAATCCTCCAACATTTAAACCTCCATGTTTATTGAACAAGGAAACCACAGTATTCCCTAGAAGATCAAACAGATAAACAGTTGTATAAACAGGGAATATGTCAATATTAGACACAGTAATCCTAGAGTGCCAATAATCAGTTTATAAGTGCTGTATTTCCCTCATAGTTACACAGAAACAGCAACACAGGAGCAGAAGCAGAATTATTCTTGGCTGATTTCTGTCTCAATACCACATTCCTGCATTTTCCCATTGCCATTGATACCTTTAGTGCCCAGAAATGTATCTCTTTAAACATATTCAATGACTCTACAGCACTTTATGATTGCAAACTCTACAGGGTTGTCCTCCTTTAAGTGAAGAAATTTCTAATCTCCATCCTAAACAGCTTACCCTATGTCATAAAATTGTGAATACAAGAGTTTCTGCAGATGCTGGAAATCCAGAGTAACACACACAAAACGTTGGAGGAACTCAGAAGGTCAGACAGCATCTATGGAGAGGAATAACCGATCGATGTTTTGGGCCAAGACCCTTCATCATCCTGAAATCCCAGTCAAGTGCTTTTAGTCCAGCTCAGTGAGAAATCCACAAGTTTCAATACAATCTCCTTTCATTGCTTTGAATTGAGTTGATCTAAACTCTCCTTACACCAATGTCTCACTTTCCAAGTGTCAATATGGTTAATCTTTGCTGCAATCCTTTTCTAGATAGCATATCTTTCCTTGGAAAAGGAGATCCAGAAGATCTAAACTGCACTCAGTGCTCTAGAAATTGTAGCAAGAATCTTTGTTCTTGTACTAATAACAGCATGCCTGACATTTGACTCCCAAAACAAAGACTCTGAGCTCCATGAGGAAGACAGAGCAAACACTTGAAGAACACTGTTATAGTCTTCTTTAACTCACGGAAGTTCTTATCTTGTGACTACTCAAAATGGAGAACCAGCAGTTGGGCATGTACTGAGCACGAAGTCTCTACAATGGTGCACCAACACTGGAAGGAGTGCTCAACATCCCTAACTATCCAGTGGCTAACACCATCAAGCAACATCTCTCCCACCTGTAGAAGAGTCTGTTGAAGCCACATCATTAATCACCTCAGAACCTAGAGAACTGGAGCAGAAGCAAGTCACCATTGTTTCCAAAGAAATGCCTAAGAAGAAGACATTTTAAAATTGTTTTATTCCTTTTTATAGCCCTTGTACCATGCACTACTCAGTCAAGAAAACTGGCCGATCTCTCTTTGGACTGAGGCAATACCACTTGGTATGAAACCATTCGCAGCTGCAGAGAAGGAGTGATTCTTGGTGCCTCTCATCACTGCATACGATTTTCTCCTTGTGTCTGTTTTCAAGTCTCTGTCTCTCTCCACTACTCTTCCTCTGTCTCTCTTTTACGATGAAGCACTTAGCCTGTTCCAAACAATTCTTCACAACATTGTCATTCCAGTATAGCAACAGCTGAGTTTGGTAACATTTCCTATGAGTAAACATGACATGAAACTGAGTCATGTTGCCATGTAGCACTGAATATTGTAGCTGTAATACAATGTTCATATTTAATAGGTACCAGGAGAAAATACTATGATGCAGGAAAGATCTGACATCTATTGATAAGTAGTTACCACACAACATAGAGCAGCAACTAAGCATTCATCTATCTCTTGTAATTTTATCTACCAATATTTAACAGCTTTATTAAGGAATAGGATTTTCATGCAGTAGTTCAAATAGCTTTAGCTAATGGTATTTAGCAGAAGCTTAGAAACAATTTTTTTTTTCAGTTTACATGAGAAGACCACCCTCACTCTCAGTACAAAGAGCTGCAAGGTTACAGTGGTGGTTATGTTTAGAACGAATGGTCACCTCTCAGACTTTTACACAGTTTAAGTATATTCAGAATAACACATACAGACTGCTGGAGGAAATCAGCAGGTCAGGCACATCTATGGAAAAGAATAACAGTTGACGTTTCAGGCTGAGACCCTTCATTAGGACTGGAAAGGAAGGAGCATAAACACAAGAGATTCTGCAGTCGCTGGAAATCTTACTTTTATTATTTGCACAATTTGTTTTTTTCTGCATATTGGTTGCTTGATGGTCTTCATTTTTAATGGGTTCTATTGGATTTTTTTGTTTTGTGCCTGCCTATAAGGAGATGAATCTCAAAGTTGTATAGTATATACCATAAGACCATAAGATATAGGAACAGAATTAGGCCATTTGGCCTGTTACGTCTGCTCCACTGTTTCATCATGGCCGATCCAATTTTCCACTCAGCCCCAATCTCCTGCCTTCTTCCCATTTCCCTTCATGCCCTGACCAATCAAGAATCTATCAACCTCTGCCTTAAATATACATAAAGACTTGGCCTCCACAGCTGCCTGTAGCAAAGAATTCCACAGATTCACTACTCTGGCTAAAGAAAATCCTCCTCATCTCCATTCTAAAAGGATGCCCCTCTATTCTGAGGCTGTGTCCTCTGGTCTTAAGACTCTCCCAACATAGGAAACATCCTCTCCACATCCACTCTATCAAGGCCTTTCACCATTCCATAGCTTTCAGTGAGGTCACCCCTCATTCTTCTGAATTCCAGTGAATACAGGCTCAGGCCCATCAAATGCTCTTCATATGGCAAGCCATTCAATCCTGGAAGCAGTTTCATAAACCTCCTTTGAACTCTCTCCAGTTTCAGCAGATCCTTTCTAAGATAAAGGGCCCAAAACAGCTCACAATACTCCAAGTGAGGCCTCACCAGTGCTTTATAAAGTCTCAACATTACATCCTTGCTTTTATATTCAAATCCTCTTGAAATGAATGCTAACATTGCATTTGCCTTCCTTACCACAGACTCATCCTGGAAATTAACCTTTAGGGAATCTTGCACAAGGACTCCGAAGACCTGTTGCATCTCAAATTTTTGTATTTTCTCTCCATTTAGAAAACAGTCAACCTTTTCATTTCTTCTGTCAAAGAGCATGACCACATATTTCCCAACATTATATTCCATCTGCCATTTGTTTGCCCATTCTCCCAATCTGTCTAAGTCCTTCTGTAGCCTCTCTACTTCCTCAAAACTACCTGTCCCTCCACCTATCTTCATATCATCTGCAAACTTCACAACAAAACCATTAATTTCATCATCCAAATCATTGACATATAATGTAAAAAGAATTGGTCCCAACCAGACCCCTGTGGAACGCCACTAGTCACCGGCAGCTAGCCAGAAAAGTTCCCTTTATTCCCACTCTTTGCTTCCTGCCAATCGGATCCTGCTTTATCCATGCTAGAATCTTTCCTGTAATACCATGGGCTCATAACACATTAAGTGCCTCATGTGTGAAACCTTGTCAAAGGCTTTCTGAAAATCCAGGTACACAACATCAACCAATTCTCCTTTGTCTATCCTGCTTGTTATTTCTTCAAAGAATTCCAACAAATTTGTCAGGCAAGGTTTTCCCTTGAGGAAACCATGTTGACTACGGCCTATTTTATCATGTGCCTCTAAGTTTCTTGAAGCCTCATCTTTAATAATTTACTCCAACATCTTCCAAACTGCTGATGTCAGACTAACTGGCCTATAGTTTCCTTTCTTCTACCTCTCTCCCTTCTTGAAGAGAGAAGTGATATTTGCAATTTTCCAGTCTTCTGGAACCATTCTAGAATCCAGTGATTCTTGAAAGATCATTACTAATGCCTCCACAATCTCATCAGCCACCTCTTTCAGAACTCTGGGGTGTACACTATCTGGTCCAGGTAACTTATCTATCTTCAGACCTTTCAGTTTCCTAAGAACCTTCTCTCTAGCTATGGTAGCTTCATGCACTTCATGACACCTGGAACTTCCACCTTACTGCTGGTGTCTTCCACTGTGAAGACTGATGCAAAATACACCTTCAGTTTGTCTGACATATCCTTGTCCTCCATTACTAACTCTCCAGCATTATTTCCCAGCGGTCTGATATCCACTCTCACCTCTCTTTTACACTTTATGTATCTAAAGAAACTTTTAGCATCTTCTTTGATATTATTGGCCAATCTTCTTTCTTATTCCATCTTTACCTTCTTAATGACTTTTTTAGTTGCCTTCTGTTCATTTTTAATAGCTTCCCAATCCTCTAACTGCCCACTAATTTTTGCTCTATTATATGTCCGCCTCTTTGGTTTTTATGTTGGCTTTGACTTCTTTTGTTTGCCATAGTTGTGTCATCTTTCCTTTAGAATACATCTTCCTCTTTGGGATGTATATATCCCATACTTTCCAAATTGCTTCCAGAAATCCCAGCCTTTGCTAGTCTGCCATCACCCCTGCCAGTGTAGTTTTCCAATCAATTCTGGTCAACTCCTCCCTCAAGCCTCTGTAATTCCCTTTACTCCACTGTAATACTGATATATCTGACCTTAGCTTCGTCTCAAATTTCAGGGTGAATTCGATTATATTATGATCACTTTCCCTAAGGGTGCTTTACCCTACTGCCCCCCTCACTGGACCCCCTGCAGTTCCAGTATCGTCCCAATCGCTCAACAGACGACGCCATCGCCACCACCCTCCACCTGGTCCTCACCCACCTGGACAAAAAAGGCACCTACGTTTGAATGCTGTTCATAGACTTCAGTTCAGCATTCAACACAATCATTCCTTAGCACCTGATTGGAAAGCTGAAACTGCTGGGCCTGAACACCTCCCTCTGCAACTGGATCCTAGACTTCCTGACTGGGAGACCTCAGTCAGTCCGGATTGGGAGCAGCGTCTCCAACACCATCACACTCAGCACAGGGGTCCCCCAGGGCTGTGTGCTCAGTCCACTGCTGTTCACTCTGCTGACCCATGACTGTGCTGCAACACACAGCTCGAACCACATCATCAAGTTCGCCGATGACACGACCGTGGTGGGTCTCATCAGCAAGAACGATGAGTCAGCATACAGAGAGGATGTGCAGCGGCTAACGGACTGGTGCAGAGCCAACAACCTGTCTCTGAATGTGAACAAAACAAAAGAGATGGTTGTTGACTTCAGGAGAGTACGGAGCGACCACTCTCCACTGAACATTGACGACTCCTCTGTACAGATCGTTAGGAGCACCAAATTTCTTGGTGTTCACCTGTTGGAGAATCTCACCTGGTCCCTCAACACAAGCTCCATAGACAAGAAAGCCCAGCAGCGTCTCTACTTTCTGCGAAGGCTGAGAAAAGTCCACCTCCCACCCCCCCCATCCTCACTATATTCTACAGAGGATGTATCGAGAGCATCCTGAGCAACTGCATCACTGCCTGGTTCAGGAATTGCACCGTCTCGGATCACAAGACCCTGCAGCGGATGGTGAGGTCAGCTGAGAAGATCATCGGGGTCTCTCTTCCACTATTACAGACATTTACACCACATGCTGCACCCACAAATCTAACAGCATTGTGAAGGACCCCACGCACCCCTCACACAATCTCTTCTCCCTCCTGCCATCTGGCAAAAGGTACCGAAGCATTCGGGCTCTCATGACCAAATTGTGCAACAGTTTCTTCCCCCAAGCCATCAGACTCCTCAATACTCAGAGTCTAGACTGACATCTACATCATTTATTATAATATTGTAATTTGTCCTCTACTGTGCCTATTGTCTTGTTTATTAATTATTGTACTGCCCTGCACTGTTTTGTGCACTTTATGTAGTCCTGTGCAGGTCTATGGTCTAGTGCAGTTATTATGTTGTTTTACGTAGTCTAGTGTAGCTTTGTGCTGTCTCATATAGTGTAATGTAGTTTTGTGTTGTTTCGTTTTTACTGTGTACTGTACCAGCAGCTTATGGTTGAAATGATGATAATCTTGACTTGACTTGACTTGAAGCTAAGAGTTTTTTTACCTTAAGCTCACTAATCAATTCTGGTTCATTGCACAACGTCCCAATCCAGAACAGCTGATCCTTTAATGGGCTCAACCACGAGCTGCTCTAAAAAGCCATCTTGTAGGCTTGCGAGAAATACCCCCTCCTGGAACCCAGCACCAACCTGATTTTCCTTCTACTTGTATATTGAAGTCCTCCATGACTATTGTAACATCGCCTTTTTGGCATGCATTTTCTATCTCCTATTGTAATTTGAAGGCCACATCATTACTACCGTTTGGGGGTCTGTATACAACTCCATTCAGGGTCTTTTTACCCTTGCAGTTCCTTAGCTCTATGCATAATGATTCAACACCTTCCGACCCTATGTTACCTCTATCAAATGATTTGATTTAATTTCTTACCAACAGAGCAATGCCGTCCCCTCTGCCTTCCTGCCTATCCTTTCGATACAATGTGTATCCTTGGACATTAAGCTCCCAGCTATAATCTTTCAGCCATGATTCAGCGATGCCTACAACATATATCTGCCAATCTGCAACTGTGCTGCAAGTTCATCCACCTTATTCCCTATACTGCGTGTATTCACAGAGGTGCATTCAATCCTGTATTCACCATGCTCAGCCTTTTGATTCCTAACTTCATCTGAGGTCTTACTAACATCTGCCTCCACAACCTCTCCACTAACTGTTCTGGCACTCTGGTTCCCATCCCCTACAAACTCTAATTTAAATTCCACTGTGAAGCATTAACACACCTTCCCACTAGGACATTAGTCTCCCTTTAGTTTAGATGCAAACCGTCTCTTCTGTACTGGTCCCACCTTCCCTGGAAAAGAGCCTAATGATCAAAAAATCTTATGCCCTCCCTCCTCCACCAACTCCTTAGCCACGTATTAAACTGTATAATCTTCCAAGTTCTAGATTCACTAGCATGTGGCATGGGTAGCAATTCTGAACTCACAACCATGTTGGCCCTGCTCTTTAACTTAGCACCTAACTCCCTGAACTTCCTATGCAGACCCTCGTCACTCATTCTAACCATGTCATTGGTACCTACATGGACCACGACTTCTGGCTGCTCACCCTCCCAATTAACAATGCTTAAGACTCGATCCAAGATATCTTGGACCCCGGCATGCGGGAGGCAATCTCATTCTTGCCCACAGAACCTCCTGTCCATTCCCCTAACTAATGTATCCCCCATAACCAAACCGTGCCTCCTCTTCCCCTTCTCCTCTGAGTCAGAGAAGGCAGACTCGGTGCCAGAGACCCGACCACTGGGACTTTCCTCTGTTAGGTCAGAAAATACATCAGAAAACTAACATAACCATCTAGAAAGAAAAAGAAGGATGTTTGCTCTTTCCATCATACTTCCTGTTTTCTTTTACAATTTCAACATTGGCTGGTTTGGAGCCCGAAGATCCTTAGAATTTCTGGCCATAACTATGATGAAAATAAACAAATAGAAAGTAGGTCAAGTCTGGGATCAATTGGCTGCTGAAAAGTGGTCCTCACTGGAGCCAGAGATGTTCTCTGTGTCTGGAATTTCAATATCCTTGGCTCTGGGGATACTCAATACTTAGCCGGGATGTAAATGGTTGAGAGGACGAGATTCACTGACTGAACAATTGTAGTTCACCAATTAAATAATAATTGAAAAACATGCAGATTAAACTAGGAACTTAAACAACCCTTCCTAGTTTCTTTCTTGTTCTTCTAAGTGTTCTTTCCTGGTACAGGCAGCACAGCAGTGTAGTGGTCAGTGTAATGCCAGCTGTAAGATTGGGACTGAATTCTCACTACTGTCTGTTAGGTGTTTGTATGTTCTCCCCATGACTGAGTGGGTTTCCTTTAGATGCTCCAGTTTCCTCCAACATTCCAAAAGGTGTAGGGGTTAGGGTTATAAGTTGTGGCATGCTATGTTAGCACCGGAAGCATGATGACACTTGTAGGCTGGCCCTTGCACATCCTCGGACTGCGTTGGTTGTTGATGCAAAAAACAACATATTTCACTGTATGTTTCAATGTTCATGTGACAATCCTAATCCCCTAAAACAAAAAAATCTATGATTAAGGAATAATTATAGTTTTAACTGGGACCTCTTTAATCTTTGTATTTTAGAATTCAATTGCTTGGCATTTTGGAGACTGTATCTGTCGTAATTGTGGTCTTGGATCTGATTCTTAATAACAGAACTTTAGAAATTTATTTATTTGCCTTATTTATCGAAGCTTATTGTCACTCATGCTATTGCACTAATTCATTAGATGGGCAAACAAAATTCTTGATGTTAACATATTCCTTAATAAGTAATTATCTGTTGATACGGAATATTAGAGTTGTACGGCACTGAGAGATAGCCTGTTTCCGTGCTGTAATTGTTATATGGTTATATGGTTATATAAATTGGGCTTGAATGCTTGTATACACCAATTGTATTTGCCCACATTAGGCCTGTATCCCTCAAATCTCTTCCTACTCAAGAATTGTCCAAATGAATATTAAACATTATAACTACATCTGCCTCCATCACTTTCTCTGGTGGCTCATTCCATATATCCACTTGAAACCTTGCCTTTTGGATATTCTTTATATTTTTCTCCTCTCACCTTAAATCTGGTGTGCTATGCTCTCTGTAACTAGATACCCCTGCCTGCTAGGAGAAGAAACTCTAATTATGAGCCTCTGTGAAATCGCCCAGTGTTTCAGAGAATCTTTCCCCATAACTAAAGTCTTCCAATCCAGGCAATATCCTGGTGAATTTCTTGCACTAACAATACTCCAAGTCCAGCCTACTGAATGATTTGTACAGCTGCAACATGACATCCTAAATTGTATACTCGATATCTCAGCTTTCTTCACTACTTTATCCACATGTGTCAGCATTTTCAGGGAGCTGTGAACTTGCACCCCAAGGTTACTTTGCACATCAATACCCCAGAAGTCCCTGCAATTTATGGTATATGTTCTGTTAGTATTTGATATCCCAAAGTGCATTGCCACACCAAGATCCCAGAGATGAGTTTGATATGACCATAGGAAATTGAACACTTTATTACATCATCATGCTTCATTTAAAAAAATTCCTATGTTTGATTCACTCAGATAATAGTTACTTACCTATAACAGACAGTTTGCCAGTGTCAGAATCAACTGTGTTCACTCTAAGTAAAACAAGTGCATTGGGATCTAGAGTCGCTTTGCCTTTCACGTTTACAGTCATACGGTAGCGGAACTCTGGGCACCTTGCTCGGCTGGTGATTACTGGAAAAGCCAAAACGTCAGGAATATCATCCCTGCCGGAATGTATTAGCCGTCCAGTCACCTTTAATATATTAGGAAGAATAGAAAAAAGGAGTTGAGTAAAATTGCTACTTGCTGCTCATCCTTACATTTCAATAATACTTTTTATTGTTTTTGCAGTTAGTCCTATACCGCCCCTTATTCCCTTCCATCAGGCCTGTGTATGGTCCGCCACGTTTCCAGCTCCGCTCTCAAAATAGCAAGCTGCCCATCAGTGATCCAAATTATTAATAGACATTGCTTGGATGCAAAGGAGACTAAACATCAGAATGATTTGCTCATAGAATCATAGAGTGCTACATCACAGAAACAGGCCCTTCAGCCCATCTAATCTGTGCCAAACTGTTACTCTGCCTAGTCCCATTGACCTGTGACTGGAGCATAACCCTCCATATCCCTCCCATCCATGTACTTACCTGCAGATTTTCTCTTGTTCATATACGAGGGGTGATTGATAGGTTTGTGGCCTAAGGTAGGAGCAGTCAAATTTAGAAAACCTAGCACATTTATTTTTCCTACATTTACACACTTAGTCCAGCGGTCGTGGAGCATACGGATCCCATCTTTGTAGAAGTCGGCGTCTTGGACTTCCAGAAAGTAGCCCACAGCAGGGGTGATTGATAAGTTCGTGGCCTAAGGTAGAAGAAGATGAGTTATTAACTTCAAACTTTCTGCATTTTCACTCAGAGTTGAACTGCACGTGCATGTAATGAGAGCTGTATAACTCATCTCCTTCTACCTTAGGCCACGAACTTATCAATCACCCCTGCTGTGGACCACTTCTACAAAGAAGGGATCCGTATGCTCCACGACCGCTGGACTAAGTGTGTACATGTAGGAGGGGCCGAAGTTGAAAAATAAATGTGCTAGGTTTTCTAAAATTGACTCCTTCTACCTTAGGCCACGAACCTATCAATTACCCCTCGTACCTATGCAAACATCTCTTAAATGTGGCAATTGAACTCACATCCTCCACTTCCATTGGCAGCTCGTTCAAGTTCATGTTTAATTGTCATTCAAACAGCATTCCATTGTAAAACACAATACATACAGTCACACATAGTACATACATGTTAAGATAACACATATAGTCACAAAATAATATTCACACCAGACTTGTACCACCTTTAGAGTGAAGGTTTTTTGTGTAAAAAAATTGGTATATGTTGTAATGGTTGTACCCTTCACCCACTAAAGAAGAAAATTTTTTAAAAAATTAGTTCCTTCCCCATGACACAAGTTGTCACCACATGTACTTCATTTCTTACCTTGGTGATGGTTGCATTGTCTGGAATATAACGTATTGCATCAATATACAGATCAAAAGGCTCATTTACCCTAGCTGGATCTGGTAACGCCACAGACGGATTATGGGCAACCCATGGTACGGTTAGAATGTGGTCATCAGAGGACGAAGATCTGGCAAAATCAAACCATAGAGTCATAGACTAATCCAGCATGGAAATGGGCCTTTCAGCCCAATTCATCCATGCCAACCAAGGTGCCCACCTAAACTAGTCACACTTTTCTACATTTGTCCCGTATCCCATAAAACCTATCCTTTCCATATACTTATCCAAATGTCTCTTAGATGTCGTTATTATACCTGCCTCAACTGCTTTCTCTGGCGTCTCTTTCCATATACACACCACCCCTGTATGAAGAATTTGCCCTATCTTCCATATCACCTATAAGCTTTGTCCTTTAGCTTTTGGTTTCCTTTCCCTGGGAAAAAGACTATGTGTATTCACGCTATCTATACCTCTCGTGATTTTACACACCTCTATGAGGTCACCCCTCAGTTTACTAAGCTCCAAGGAACGTAGTCCTAGCCTGTCCAACCTCTCCTTAGAATTCAGTCTCTCAGGTCTGGGCAACATCCTTGTGTATCTTTTCTACACTTTTCCCATTTTTAGGAAGTTAAGATCTCCTAGTAACACTACTCTTATTATTCTTACAACAATCTGTGATTATCCAGCACATTTCGTCCTCTAACTCCCAATGACTATTCAGATTCAGATTAACTTATTTATCACTTGTACATTGAAACGTGCAGTGAAACCAACACAACCTAAAGATTTGGAGGGCATATGATACAGTCCTATCAGAATGATCGTCCCCTTCTTGTTTCTAAGTTCTACCTACTTAGCCTCTCTGGACTGTTTTTAATGTTGTTGTTTGTTGTGTTCTGTGTCGTTTTTGCCAAACATTGTGGGCATGCTATGCTGGCATGGGAATGCATGGGCGACACAAACATTGTGGGCATGCTATGCTGGCATGGGAATGCATGGGCGACACAAACATTGTGGGCATGCTATGCTGGCATGGGAATGCATGGGCGACACAAACATTGTGGGCATGCTATGCTGGCATGGGAATGCATGGGCGACACAAACATTGTGGGCATGCTATGCTGGCATGGGAATGCATGGGCGACACAAACATTGTGGGCATGCTATGCTGGCACGGGAATGCATGGGCGACACTTGCATGCTGCCCCCAGCACACCCTAGGGTGTGTTGGTTGTGAGTGGAAACAATGCATTTCATTGTATGTTTCGATGTACAGATAACCTTGTATCATGAATCTTGGATGATCCCCCAAGAATATCCTTCTCCCCCTCCTCCCTTATCTGTCACTCCTGTAGCATCTGTATCCTGGAACACTGAGCTGCCAGTCTTGCCCTTCTCTCAGTCATGTTTCTGATATGGCTGTATTATCCCAGTCCTCAAAGCCAATCCACAAAGCCAATCCACACCCTCAGTTTGTCCACCTTACCTGTTGAGCCTCTAGCATTGAAATAAATGCAGTAAAACCAGAGGTTTTTCCTCTGTCTTTGCCATTTACGAATCTTGCTGTCTTTGACTGCAGTATTTCCCTCCAATTCCACATCTGCTTCAACACTGCTCAGGATCCCTCCCACAACACTCCCCCCATCAATCTAGTTTAAATCCTCCTGAGTAGCATTAGTAAATCTCCTAACTAGGTTATTGGTTCCCCCTCCAGTTCAGGTGCATCCTGTCCTCATATAAGTTACCTCTGCCTCAGAAGAAATCCTAATGACCTAAGAACTGAATTCCTTGCCTCTTGCACCAACTCCTTAACAATGCATTCATCTGGTCTTTCTTCTTATCTCTGGCCTCACTCCTCTGCTGCACTGGGAGCAATCCACATTTGTCCCGCAAGGGAAAAAATCCAGACATCAATTACCCTTGATGGCCTACTTTATAACCTCTCTCTTAACTCCGTTCACTCTGCAGGACCTCATCTCCATGCCGTTTGTACCAATATGCACAACAACCTGCTCACCGTCCTCCTTGAAAGTGCTCTGCAACTGCTTGGAGACAGTCTTGACCTGGCACCTGGGAATACACTATTAAGTCATTTCGCTTGTGGCTACAGACATCTGTGGCACCAACTACTGAGTACCCTATCTCTACCTCTCTGTTTGACCTTGCCCTTCCATGCTGGCCTCAGACCTGGGCACAGTACAGCTGACGAGGTTGCTGCTGCTACCTTGTTTGAAAGTTAGTTCCACCCCCTCCCCCCCCAGGAGTATCCAAATAGCTGTATTGTTGCTAAATGGAATGGATATAAGGGGCACATTATCCTCTCACTACCTTTGCCTTTCCTGGTGGTCACCCCGCATCCACCGACAGCCTGCACCGTAAATTTTGTATGTATTTCCAGCATCCGCAGAACCTCTTATGTTTATGATTTGCTGCACCTTAGATGTGACCACCTCACTAAAATTCTCATCTATGATATTCTTAACATCCCGAATTATCTTAAGTGTGCCCAGATCTATTTTCTTGAGGTGGCCAGCTGGGAGCTGCACTTCCTACAGGTGTATGTGGTCATTAGGGACACTGGAAGTTTCTCTAGCTTACTACGTCCTGCACAAGAAGCTCATTGGCCCAACTATACTAAGTGTGAATAACAAGCACAAGAGATTCCGCAGATGCTGTAAATTCTAAGCAATACACACAAAATGCTGGAGGAACTCAGTAAATCAGGCAACATCTATGGGGAGGAATAAACAGTCAACATTTTGGGCCAAGACCCTTCAGGACTGGAAAGGAAGGGAGAAGAAGCCAGAATAAATGTGAACAATAAAGTTAAGTGACCTCATCGGCCCTTACCTCTACCTCTGCTCAGCATCTTCGTAGGAACCTCATGAGCCAAAGATTCAAAACAAACAACAGCACTTACTTTGCAGACATGGGCGCAGCCAAAACCTTCACTATGCTACAGCCCAACTTCCTTTCATTAGCTTCTGGGAGCTTTGCCTTAATGGTCCCTTCCGTACTCCTGCTTGTTACAGCTTCACACAGTCTCTACTGAAACCAAGAAAATCTTACCTTAATGAACAACACACATCAAAGTTGCTGGTGAACGCAGCAGGCCAGGCAGCATCTCTAGGAAGAGGTGCAGTCGACGTTTCAGGCCAAGACCCTTCATCAGGACTAACTGAAGGAAGAGCTTGTAAGAGATTTGAAAGTGGGAGGGGGAGGGGGAGATCCAAAATGATAGGAGAAGACAGGAGGGGGAGGGATGGAACCAAGAGCTGGACAGGTGATATACTGCGTCCGGTGCTCCCGATGTGGCCTTCTATATATTGACGAGACCCGACGCAGACTGGGAGACTACTTTGCTGAACACCTACGCTCTGTCCGCCAGAGAAAGCAGGATCTCCCAGTGGCCACACATTTTAATTCCATGTCCCATTCCCATTCTGACATGTCTATCCACGGCCTCCTCTACTGTAAAGATGAAGCCACACTCAGTTTGGAGGAACAACACCTTATATTCCATCTGGGTAGCCGCCAACCTGATGGCATGAACATCGACTTCTCTAACTTCCGCTAATGCCCCACCTCCCCCTCGTACCCCATCCGTTACTTATTTTTATACACACATTCTTTCTCTCACTCTCCTTTTTCTCCCTCTGTCCCTCTGAATATACCCCTTGCCCATCCTCTGGTTCCCCCCTCCCGCCTTGTCTTTCTTCCCGGACCTCCTGTCCCATGATCCTCTCATATCCCTTTTGCCAATCACCTGTCCAGCTCTTGGCTCCATCCCTCCCCCTCCTGTCTTCTCCTATCATTTTGGATCTCCCCCTCCCCCTCCAACTTTCAAATCTCTTACTCACTCTTCCTTCAGTTAGTCCTGACGAAGGGTCTCGGCCTGAAATGTCGACAGCACCTCTTCGTAAAGATGCTGCCTGGCCTGCTGCGTTCACCAGCAACTTTGATGTGTGTTGCTTGAATTTCCAGCATCTGCAGAATTCCTGTTGCTTACCTTAATGATCCCTTTTCAAATCTCCCACGCTCCTCCTCCTCCTTGTTGTAGTGCAAAGAGTCACTGTCGAAACAAAACCACCAAAGTTCAGAATAAAATTTGCCAAAATAGTGTCAAACTATTCTTACAAAAATGTTGCTATAATGATTGTAAGAGGGGACAGTACCAGAGAACTTATTTTTTACATTCGCTGTCTGTGGAATCTTTGAGATGTCCTGATGTCAATGCAAGCTCTTTCTTTTTATTATTTAGAAAGATTAATTAGGTATGTTCCTTTGAAGCAGAGAACTACGGCGGCAGAGCTCTGAAAACCTTATTCCAGATTCCAGCTTGAAGGATGACTTTTGATGGGTATTATGGTTAGTATGGACTGGTTGATCTGAAAGGCCTTTACCCATACTGTAAGGCTCTATGAGATAGACTCCCCAGCTTGGAAACAGAAAACCAATGAATTTATAATAAGGAACAATCAGTCTGCTGGTCAGCAGTGATGAAATGCTTTGAGAGGTTGGTCATGATTAGACTGAACTCCTGCCTCAGCAAGGACCAGGACCCATTGCAATTTGCCTATCATCACAATAGGTCCATGGCAGATGCAATCTCAATGGCTCTCTGTATGGCTTTAGACCACCTGGACAACACAAACACCTACGTCAGGATGCCGTTCATCGACTATAGCTCAGCATTTAATACCATCATTCCCACAATCCTGATTGAGAAATTCAGAACCTGGGCCTCTGTACCTCCCTCTGCAATTGGATCCTCGACTTCCTAACCAGAAGACCACAACCTTTGTGGATTGGTGATAACACATCCTCCTCGCTGATGATCAACACTGGCACACCTCAGGGGTGTGTGCTCAGCCCACTGCTCTACTCTCTATATACACATGATTGTGTGGTTAGGCATAGCTCAAATACCATCTATAAATTTGCTAACAATACAACCATTGTTGGTAGAATCTCATGGTGACGAGAGAGCGTACAGGAGTGAGATGCCAACTAGTGGAGTGGTGCCGCAGTAACAACCTGGCACTCAATGTCAGTAAGATGAAGGAGCTGATTGTGGACTTCAGGAAGGGTAAGACGAAGGAACACATACCGATCCTCATAGAGGGATCAGAAGTGGAGAGAGTGAGCAGCTTCAAGTTCCTGGGTGTCAAGATCTCTGAGGATCTAACCTGGTCCCAACATATCGATGCAGTAATAAAGAAGGCAAAACAGCGGCTATACTTTTTTAGGAGTTTGAAAAGATTTGGCATGTCAACAAATACACTCAAAAACTTCTATAGTTTTGCCATGGAGAGCATTCTGACAGGATGCATCACTGTCTGGTATGGAGAGGCTTCTGCACAGGACCAAAAGAAGCTGCAGAAGGTTGTAAATCTAGTCAGCTCCATCTTGGGCACTAGTCTACAAAGTACCCAGGACATCTTCAGTGAGCAGTGTCTCAGAAAGGCATCGTCCATTATTAAGGGCCTCCAGCACCCAGGGCATGCCCTTTTCTCACTGGTACCATCAGGTAGGAGGTACAGAAGCCTGAAGGCACACACTCAGCGATTCAGGAACAAGATATTCTGAAGTGGGAGGGCGAGGAGCCAGAGGTCGTGGTACATATAGGTACCAATGACATAGGTAGGAAAAGGGATGAGGTCCTGAAAGGAGAATATAGGGAGCTAGGAAGGGAGTTGAGAAAAAGGATCGCAAAGGTAGTAATCTCGGGATTACTGCCTGTGCCACGCGACAGTGAGAGTAGGAATGCGATGAGGTGGAGGATAAATGCGTGGCTGAGGGATTGGAGCAGGGGGCAGAGATTCAAGTTTTTGGATCATTGGGACCTCTTTTGGTGCAGGCGTGACCTGTACAAAAAGGACGGGTTGCACCTGAATCCTAGGGGGACCAATATCCTGGCAGGGAGATTAGCGGGGGCTACTGTGGTGACTTTAAACTAGAATGGTTGGGGGGTGGGAATCAAATTAAAGAGGCTAGGCGTGAGGAGGTTAGTTCACTACAGGGGGATGGGAACCAGTGCAGAGAGACAGAGGGGTGTAAAGTGAGGGTAGAAACAAAAAGTACTATGGAGAAAAGTAAAAGTGGCAGGCCGACAAATCCAGGGCAAGCATTAAAGAGGGCCACTTTACAGCATAATTGTAAAAGGACTAAGAGAGTTGTAAAAGAGCACCTGAAGGCTTTGTGTGTCAATGCAAGGAGCATTCGTAATAAGGTGGATGAATTGAAAGTGCAGATTGTTATTAATGATTATGATATAGTTGGGATCACAGAGACATGGCTCCAGGGTGACCAGGGATGGGAGCTCAACGTTCAGGGATATTCAATATTCAGGAGGGATAGACATGAAGGAAGGGGAGGTGGGGTGGCGTTGCTGGTTAAAGAAGAGATTAACGCAATAGAAAGGAAGGACATAAGCCAGGAAGATGTGGAATCGATATGGGTAGAGCTGCGTAACACTAAGGGGCAGAAGACGCTGGTGGGAGTTGTGTACAGGCCACCTAACAGTACTAGTGAGGTCGGAGATGGTATTAAACAGGAAATTAGAAATGTGTGCAATAAAGGAACAGCAGTTATAAGGTGACTTCAATCTACATGTAGATTGGGTGAACCAAATTGGTAAAGGTGCTGAGGAAGAGGATTTCTTGGAATGTATGAGGGATGGTTTTTTGAACCAACATGTCGAGGAACCAACTAGAGAGCAGGCTATTCTGGACTGGGTTTTGAGCAATGAGGAAGGGTTAATTAGCGATCTTGTCGTGAGAGGCCCCTTGGGTAAGAGTGACCATAATATGGTGGAATTCTTCATTAAGATGGAGAGTGACATAGTTAATTCAGAAACAAAGGTTCTGAACTTAAAGAGGGGTAACTTTGAAGGTATGAGACGTGAATTAGCTAAGATAGACTGGCAAATGACACTTAAAGGATTGACGGTGGATATGCAATGGCAAGCATTTAAAGGTTGCATGGATGAACTACAACAATTGTTCATCCCAGTTTGGCAAAAGAATAAATTAAGGAAGGTAGTGCACCCGTGGCTGACAAGAGAAATTAGGGATAGTATCAATTCCAAAGAAGAAGCATACAAATTAGCCAGAGAAAGTGGATCACCTGAGGACTGGGAGAAATTCAGAGTTCAGCAGAGAAGGACAAAGGGCTTAATTAGGAAGGGGAAAAAAGATTATGAGAGAAAACTGGCAGAAAACATAAAAACGGACTGTTAAAGCTTTTATAGATATGTGAAAAGGAAAAGACTGGTAAAGACAAATGTAGGTCCCCTACAGACAGAAACAGGTGAATTGATTATGGGGAGCAAGGACATGGCAGACCAATTGAATAATTACTTTGGTTCTGTCTTCACTAAGGAGGACATAAATAATCTTCCAGAAATAGTAGGGGACAGAGGGTCCAGTGAGATGGAGGAACTGAGCGAAATACATGTTAGTAGGGAAGTGGTGTTAGGTAAATTGAAGGGATTGAAGGCAGATAAATCCCCAGGGCCAGATGGTCTGCATCCCAGGGTGCTTAAGGAAGTAGCCCAAGAAATAGTGGATGCATTAGTGATATTTTTCAAAACTCGTTAGATTCTGGACTAGTTCCTGAGGATTGGAGGGTGGCTAATGTAACTCCACTTTTTAAAAAAGGAGGGAGAGAGAAACCGGGGAATTATAGACCGGTTAGCCTAACGTCGGTGGTGGGGAAACTGCTGGAGTCAGTTATCAAGGATGTGATAACAGCACATTTGGAAAGCGGTGAAATGATCGGACAAAGTCAGCATGGATTTGTGAAAGGAAAATCATGTCTGACGAATCTCATAGAATTTTTTGAGGATGTAACTAGTAGAGTGGATAGGGGAGAACCAGTGGATGTGGTATATTTGGATTTTCAGAAGGCTTTTGACAAGGTCCCACACAGGAGATTAGTGTGCAAACTTAAAGCACACGGTATTGCGGGTAAGGTATTGGTGTGGGTGGAGAGTTGGTTAGCAGACAGGAAGCAAAGAGTGGGAATAAACGGGACCTTTTCAGAATGGCAGGCGGTGACTAGTGGGGTACCGCAAGGCTCAGTGCTGGGACCTCAGTTGTTTACAATATATATTAATGACTTGGATGAGGGAATTAAATGCAGCATCTCCAAGTTTGCGGATGACACGAAGCTGGGTGGCAGTGTTAGCTGTGAGGAGGATGCTAAGAGGATGCAGGGTGACTTGGATAGGTTGGGTGAGTGGACAAATTCATGGCAGATGCAATTTAATGTGGATAAATGTGAAGTTATCCACTTTGGTGGCAAAAATAGGAAAACAGATTATTATCTGAATGGTGGCCGATTAGGAAAAGGGGAGGTGCAACGAGACCTGGGTGTCATTATACACCAGTCATTGAAAGTGGGCATGCAGGTACAGCAGGCGGTGAAAAAGGCGAATGGTATGCTGGCATTTATAGCAAGAGGATTCGAGTACAGGAGCAGGGAGGTACTACTGCAGTTGTACAAGGCCTTGGTGAGACCACACCTGGAGTATTGTGTGCAGTTTTGGTCCTCTAATCTGAGGAAAGACATACTTGCCATAGAGGGAGTACAAAGAAGGTTCACCAGATTGATTCCTGGGATGGCAGGACTTTCATATGAAGAAAGATTGGATGAACTGGGCTTGTACTCGTTGGAATTTAGAAGATTGAGGGGGGATCTGATTGAAACGTATAAGATCCTAAAGGGATTGGACAGGCTAGATGCAGGAAGATTGTTCCCGATGTTGGGGAAGTCCAGAACGAGGGTCCACAGTTTGAGGATAGAGGGGAAGCCTTTTAGGACCGAGATTAGGGAAAAGCTTCTTCACACAGAGAGTGGTGAATCTGTGGAATTCTCTGCCACAGGAAACAGTTGAGGTCAGTTCATTGGCTATATTTAAGAGGGAGTTAGATATGGCCCTTGTGGCTACGGGGGTCAGGGGGTATGGAGGGAAGGCTGGGGCGGGGTTCTGAGTTGGATATCAGCCATGATCATAATAAATGGCGGTGCAGGCTCGAAGGGCCGAATGGCCTACTCCTGCACCTATTTTCTATGTATGTTTCTATGTAACTTCTTCCCCTCTGCCACCTGATTCCTAAATGGACATTGAATCTTTGGACACTACCTCGCTCTTTAAAAAAAATACAGTATTTCTGTTTTTGCACTTTTAAAAAATCTATTCGATATACATAATTGTTTATTTATTATTATTATTTTTATTTTTTTCTCTGCTAGATTATGTATTGCATTGAACTGCTGCTGCTAAGTTAACAAATTTCGTGTCACATGCTGGTGATAATAAACCTGATTCTGTTTCTGATCTATGGCAGGGAAGGAATCATCGGTGGTTCAGGTTGAGACTGAGAGTGGAGAGGCGAGGCGGCCAGCATTTGGGAGCAACACAGTTCTGTTCCAGTGCTGTCTGTAAGGCATTTGCATACTCCTCCGAGTGATCCGCTTTCCTCCTATGTTCCAGAGACCTAGTAGATTAATCTGTCAGATGGGTGTAACTGGGTGTTGCGGGTTCATTGGGTCAGAAGGGCCTGATACTCTGTTGTATCTCTAAATCAAATAAAAGAGGGGAGGGGGGTGATGAAAAAGGAGTGCAAGGTTATTTGTGGACTGAGGAGGGATGTGAGGTAACAGGCAGGTTGTGCCAGGTAGAGGAGAGAAGCATGGAGAAATTAGGAGACAGTGGTAGGTGAATGATAGATAGATAGAGGGAAGGAGGGAGACAGAGAGAGAGAGAATGAGAATGAACATGTAGAGGCAAGTGGGGCAAGATGGGAGGAAGGGTGTGTGAAGATTGGAGAGAGTTACTGGAGGGAGATAAGCAGGAACACAAAAGGTTACCAGTGCTGAAACCTCATAAGTATTGAAAGTGATAAAGAGAACCATTAGAGGAGAGGAAAATGGCAGCTGGAATCAGAAACAGGTTAAAAAGTGGGAGGGGCAGCAGAGAGGGGGACCTGTAAGTGAACTGCATGCGCGTTCAGTAAGAGGACTGAACCTGGAGGGAGGAGCAATGGAACTGAGTAAAGGGAGCTGGGTGCAAAGGGTTCAAAAACGGAGGACTGGAAGAGGATCAGAAGAAGTGGGAAGGGACAAGGCTACTGGCTTTGCAGAGTGCTCAGGCAGAATATGAGGCGTTGTTCCTCCAGTTTGTGTTGGGGCCCATCCTAGCAGTAAAGAAGGCAAGGGCAGTGTGAGAATAGGAAGGGGAATTGAATTGAATTGAATTCCTCTTCCCATTACCACAATGACCTGTCCATCCTCAGCCCTTGTTGCTCCAGATTCCAATATCTGCAGTCCCCCAAGCCTCAATTTATCATAAGCTCCCAATGGACAGACTGTCTTCCTTCTCAGTTCCTTCCCCCTACTGAATAGATGATTAATGACTATCTATTAATTGGACAAACACTTGAATCACAATTCTATTTTTGTATTAATGATAATGATAACAATATAACTAAAGTTACCACATTTTAAAATTATCTTCAGTGTCTTGTCTAAAGTAATTCAAAATTATATCTCAAGACTTTAAATCTCTTGTCCCTCCCCCAGCATTCACAAGTTTGTGAATTCACTTGTGACTGCGACATATTAATTGATTTTATAGGTACTTCTCAGATTTTCAAAATACAAAATGTATTCATCTTCAGTAGAGGGTTCTGTATAGGTCTGTATGTTAGAATTAGTTAAAAATACATCCTGACAGGAAGGTTTGAGATCTGGGCTTAGCTCTGCCAATTCAACACATCACCCCAGGTGAGGAAATGCTTCAGAGTTATTGTCCCTGCAGAGTTAATGAGCCACAGGTCTCTGATGTCTAATTGACAGCACTCTTATTGCACTAGCAATATGAAATGTGATTTCAAGTGAGTGCCTTAATTGACACGATCTTTTAAGTTAGGCAGCCAGCCAAGTTGATAAACAGGTATGAATTTATAGTCATATTTTGCACACTTAGCTGGTGAACATTTGCTGTCATGCCATCCAGCAAGGGAACAATAAAATGACAGGAACAGCAGAAGTAATGACAGATGCAGTCTTCTGGTGGGAAACGATCTCACTAATTAAAGTCTGGATTGGGAATTTTATCATTCCTGTTGGATTAACATATATATGAAATATATTTTTAAATGACTGCAAGTCTTCATTCAGGGGAAGTGATTTGTTATGGGCAACATTCTGAAATAAATCCCATGATGTTTGCCAGACTGGATAAATTCCCCAGACAGTTTCCCTTTGCACTGACATGTTACTTTTAATCAGCAACTCAATTTAAAGGGCTGCCATAGTATATCACCTTGAAGTAAAAGCAGGAAATACTGGAAATATTCAGCAGAACTGGTAATATCGATGGAGTGGGAGAGTTAACATTTGAGGTTATTGTCCTTTCATTAGAATATCTCACCATTCCTGATGGAGACTAGGAGGCTCTCAGCTCTTCACACCAGTACTGTTTGAAGTCACGGTTAGAATTACATATTTGTGCACTTGCCAATTGTGTGGCTAGCTGTGCACAATCTAAGTTGTTCCAACAAACGCCCCAATTTTCCCATCGGCTCTCTAATTTGGACCAGTGCCCAGGAGAAAAGTTTCACTTTTGACAGCTTGCAGTTTTTTTTGCCATTTCCCCCACAACCGCTCATGATCTGAAACAATTTAATGTGCTGCTTAATCACTAGCACAATCTGCACTTCATTCGTCATTTCGGGAATAGTGCTGAGGGGAGTAGTGGCTTGGTCTTTCCTCTGCAGAAAGCGAAGAATTATAGGAGAAACCATTAAATGATTGCTGTGCACATGTCACAATGGCAGGTTATATAACAGTATTGGCTGTGGAGTTCACTTCTGAATTTGAAGAATGTTTCAAAATTCAATTGTTCCACTTGCTGCTCTGCAGCTATAGTCAATAATGAACCCTAAAACTTGACTCGGTGATACTGTTCTCACTCAATACTGTAGCACCGCCCTGAGATAAGGTAAAACAGGTAACATTTAAAGTTTAGTAATAAAAATATTTGCAATTTACTTGTTTCCTTCTACTTGCTGGTCTTGATGCCTCTGCGTTTCCAGGAATGGATCATAAACAGTTAGTGTGATCCTAGACCCTTGCTGGATGAGTTCTGTCGAAATATCAGATATATGATGAGATGAAATCAAATTCTTCCAATATTTGGTGTGCTTCATCCCCACCCCACTTCCCACTTAAACCAAAAACATTGAAAACATAAGGCCATGACATGGGCTGGTCATTGATTCTAAGGCTGGAAACAAAGAGCAAAGATAAAAGGAACATATTCTGATTCTAAATGCAAGAGATTCTCCAGATGCTGGGTATCTTGAGTAACACACAGAATATGCTGGAGGAACTCAGCAGGTTAGGCTGCATTTATGAGGGGAATGAAAGCCTTTATAGTCTTGTGGCTTCTGCCCTCTCCTTTTCCAGTCCCGATGAAGGTCTCAGCCTGAAATATCGACTGTTTGTTTCCCTCCATAGATCCTGCCTGACCTGTTGAGTTCTCTAGAACTTTCAGTGTTCTGATTTTGATGGATCTATACTGGGGCCTTTGCTTTTCGTGCTACAGGTTAATAAATGAGATGAAACAATTTAGAATACATTCTATTCTGCAGATGTTATCTGGGTAGAAGGTGACAGTAAAGACTCAGGCAGTCTAAATGAGTGGGCCAATCTATAGCAAATGGAGCTTGGCCTGGGGAAATGTAATGTCATGCATTTTGGAGCAGAGAAGGTCATTTCAGAATATTTTATTTATGGAAGGAGATTAGGTCCTGTGGAACAGCAAAGAAATTTAAATCTCTAAGTACATAAAAAAATCACCTAAATGAAACCCACATGCACAATATACAATCAGAAAGGTTAATGGAATGTTGGACTTTATCTCAGAGTGATTGGAATTTGAAAGCTAATAAAGGATGTTTCAGTTATATGGCAAGATCCCATTCTGCATTCAGTTTTGGGCAATGTATCTCACTAAAGGCACTGGGCTAGAAATATACCCAGTGGCCACTTCATTAGGTACACCTGTACACCTGCTCATTAATGCAAATATCTAATCAGCCAATCATCTGGCAGCAACTCATTGCATAAAAGCATGTAGACATGCTCAAGAGGTTCAAATGTTGATTAGATCAAACATCAAAGTGAGGAAGAAATGTAATGTAAGTGACTTTGTATAATGATTGTTGGTGCCAGACGGGGAGTTCGAATATCTCAGAATCTGCTGATCTCCTGGGGTTTCCATACACAACAGTCTCTAGAGTTTATAGAGAATGGTGCAAAAAACAAAACAAAAAGATCCAGTGAGCAGGAGTTCTGTGGTTGAAAACACCTTGTTAATGAAAGAGGTCAGAGGAGAATGGCCAGACTGATTCAAGGAAAGTGACAGTAACTCAAATAACCACAGGGTTGTATATGGTGACATGTATGTACTCTGATAATAAATTTTACTTTGAACTTTGTTACAAAAGTGATGTGCAGAAGAGCATCTCTGCACACACAACACTTCGAACCTTGAAGTGGATGGTTTGTAGCAGTGTAAGACCATGAACATACAGAAATACACTCAGTGGCCACTTTATCTGTAGCAGCTATTTTCAGATGGTTTGATTATCACTGAGTTCCAAGCTACTGTTACAATATGAAATATGTCCTGATATAATTAGAAAGCTACAACAGCATAATCCGGAACGTCTGCCGGGATCATACCTGGTACAAAACTGTTATAGATTTCAGGTCAAGCAGGTGGCTCTAAAAGCAGACCCTTGGCAATGTAAGTTGAGATCTGTAAATCCAGGTTAGCCCTCCCCCCACACCTCAAAAGTTATAAAGTTATGCAAGCTGGAACATGAGTTGGTCTTTTATGGTAGAGGATGTCTTGCAATTTAAAAAAATATTCTCACCCCCTCTCTGCCTTCAGTCTATTAATTTAGTCCTGAATTTAGCTATGATTTCAGCTAGAACCCATTTCTACCCTTTTGAAATTGGAATTGGTTTATTAATGTCACCAGTACTGAGATACAGTAAAAAAGCTTGCCTTGCATACAGATCAGATCCTTACACAGTGCACTGAGGTAGAACAAGGTAAAATAACATAATGCAGAATAAAGTGTAACAGCTACAAAGAAATAGCAGTCCTTGTAAACAATAAAGTGCGAGATCACAACGAGGTAGATTGTGAGGTCAAGAGCCCAATTTATGTTACCAAGGAACAATGCTTCAGTTCATTCAACGTGGCTACCTGATAACAAAACTTGGAACAGGTGATAGTTTAGTGGGGTAATTTGTTGGACATCCAAACAATATCCAAGTGTAACCAGGTCTAAATATTGGACATGTTGGCCTGCAAAAGGACACTGATATTGGTTTACTTATCCGTTCATGTGATTTGGAGGACTTAGGGGAGATAGCATTGGTGATATCATTCAAATGCCTTGAGGTTCCTGTTGTTGGTAGTTCAAGGGTAAAAACATCATAGGAGGACAGGAACTGTTGTTACCCCAATGACTATGAATTTTGTACCAGGTCTGAAGTCTTTTGAAAACATTTTTTTCCTTAATCAAAAGTTCAGCTGGCACATTGAGTTTGATGGTGCATTTTATCGTTAAGTTTTGCGTTTTACTAAGGGATGGCTCCTGAGGTGTGAGAAGTGACCTGTGTTTTCTAGAATCTCACAATAAACCTTTATTATACTAAGAGAGTGTTGCTAGAGCCCTTTTGAGGCCAAGGAAATGAGAGCCACCAGGATATGAAATCCTCATCCTTGTTCCCATCATTCATTAGTTTTGTGGCAGATGGAACCACTCCCCTCCATACAAGACTCAGAGAGGTCCAGTCAAGTTTGCTAATTATCTTGTTTCATGGTAGTTCTTCAATTGGTCTCCTACCAGACTACCCAGAACTCATCACGAATCATCTTCTTGTTCATTTTCATGCCTCCTGCTTTCGGGCGGCATTTTTTCTATTTCTGTAGCATTCAACATGGATGGGAAGTGTGCAAGGAGCCGGCCAGATTTGAACTTGGGACTATTTGCCTCAAAGTCTGGTGCTGTTGCCTCTACACCACCGGCTAGCATGAATTGTCTTGGCACATTGTAAATTCTTGTCCAGTTTGACAGTAACAGGGCATGGGGTCTGGAATTAATAGGATTTTTATTTGTTTAATACATAAAAACAATTTAAAGAGGTATTAGTTTATTTTGATCATTAAATACTTAGTTTGAGTTATGTTTTCTTTTGTTTTATTTGATTACCTGAATTGCAGTAAGATGGAGCTTCATCAATAATGTTGTCAGGGAGTTTTCCTGGATGCAGTATAATGTCCAGAAATTGTGGTTGAGGTACCCATACAAACCCAGATACTGTGGTTTCTTGATGAAATAGGTCTTTCTTAATCCAGCCCATGGGTATTGTTCCAAAATCTATAGGTTATAATTTTATTTTGAGTATTTTAATAAATGAACAAGATAATGCACAAGAGGTAATTGCAAAATTAAAATTAGATCAGACTTACATTCATTTACACATAGAAAGTGATATTTTTAAAGTATTTCAGCACAAGTATCAGATTTTCTAGCTTTGGTTGATGCACACCCTCACTGATCAGCACTATTTCAAGGATTGGCCTTTAACTCAAGAAATGTAAATATCAAATTAAAGTCTTCTCAAGCAAAGGACAAAGTAAAATAGTGATGCAAAAGGGTTCTAATTTCTATGTAATTGTATTGTACTTCAATAGACACTCCCTCAAGGACGTACATTTATATAGTAGCTTTCATGACCTCAGAACATTCCATTGTGCTTTGCATGTAATTTGATGTGCAACCACTGTTGTAAAACTCACATATAAAATCAATATGGTACTCCCTAAGGAGGTTTCATTGTAAGATACAGGATGTGGAAATTGAACTACATTTGGAACATTATGTTCAGTTTTGTTTGCCACGGTGGATATTCACTAATTAGAGCTTGTGCAGAGAATCAAACAAGCCTAAATTATAAAGATATTACATTACAAAAGAACACAGAAGTTAAGGATATAGATATTATTTAAAAGAAAAGAGTTATTTTTAAATGAAAAATAAATTTAAACCAGGCATTTGGAAGAACCTCTTTACTCAAAACATAATTATATCTCATGCAGAATAACAGAGGCAAGGAATGGACATTAAAACATAGCTGTACATTTGAATGGGAAAGTGGAAGTGAATCTATAGAGTTTTCTACAGAAAAGTGCTACATGGTCTCGGTCCCTGAGTAGAAACATATTAAGCTGAAATGATAGATGTTCAGACTAAATGGATCGAGGAATTTGGGTATGAGATGGAAAAGGGTATCTGAAGTAGGACAGCCAAAATGTTGAATGGTCAAGCAAGCTCGGTGGGCATATGGTCAATTCACGTTCCCACTTCTGTTTTTATAAGAGTTGGCCATGGGAGTCAGGTTTTAATGCATTTCCTTGTCTTCATGTTGCCAAGTAAATCAATGCTTGACACCACAAAGAATTCAAAGAGGTCTTTCAGAACCAGTAGCAGACATGACAACAAACTTGTGATTCTGTAGAAGCCATGTTTTTCCACCAAGCACGAGAAAGAAAGTGCATGGTGGAAAAACTTGATAAAAAGGCCAAATAAAATGGTGAGCAGGTTCCTAAGTGGGAGAAAGGGCTGTGGTAATAATTAAGAGGTGAAATTCCAAAACACTGTTGGAACAGCAGCCTATTGATCTGCCAAGGTAGTCTGGTTCTTAATATCATGCATGTAAAGCCTTGCCTACAGCATGGTTTTTTATGTGACACATTTTCGACAAATTATTTGACAGAGATGATACACTTTGATAGTTATGAGCAATGATTTGGGAAGTAATCTATTTACACACCATCAAGAGTTCAAAGTTAACCATGAGATTTTTAGATTAAATATAATTATCATTCCAAACACACAGTTAAGTTGTCACATCAGGCTAGCAAAGAGAATAAGAATATATATACAGGGTATATGCTTTTAAAAAATTTGGTTTATTCATGATCTTTTGAATACCAATTGGAAAATAGAACTTATATCAAAAGATCAGAAAATCACCAATGATAATGCTCAAGCTAAGTGAAAGAATATAAACTTTATATTTTATAATGTACAACATAATATTCTACTGTTCAGAGTTAAGTGTGTTTAAGCTGTGCTGTCCCTTCGTAGATCCATTTCTGTTAATGAGAACAGCAGAATGTAATTTTTGTTTGACTAGGTAAGATAAGTTTGCAAATTTGAAGATGTTTGAAAGTTTCCAAGTTAGAAAAAAGCATGACTATCTTATAATATTTCTTTTAGATAATGTAGTGTTTGATATTTTTCAGAACTTGATTATTTAACATACGATGCATAGTTTCTACAACAACTTAAGTGAATCAAAACAATATATTTATTTTCAAAAATTGGTTCTTTTTAATATACACACCTTCCATAGTGGGACAATACAGCAGTTTGATAAAGACATATGGTTGGCCAGTTGAATTTGTGACTTTGAGCTTAGATAGAATGAGTGACTCAAACTCAAATATATCTGAAAGAAGAATTTCAACAACATTTAGCTGGTAGTTAAGCAGAAATTAAAAAAATTATTGTGCTAACAATCAGTTTTAAATTCACCTTTTAAATTTTGATTTGAATAAATAATTAAGTAAATACTTCTATTTATAGAGTGGCCTTATCATGAACAGAGGTGTTTAACATTAAAATTAGAGTTAGGCCATTCAAGATAATGTAGAATATACTGTTTCACACAAAAGATAAAGGCAATCAGCAATTCTCTTCCAAACAAGAGGAGATAAATGTTGGCAATCAAATGCAAACTACAATACTGAGTTTGATAGATTTTGTTAAGCAATGGTATCTGTGGTTATCGAATTATGACGCAGGATCAAACTAAGATGCAGACACAATCCAATGAAAAGACAAAATAAGATTAATTCACCTATCCAACTTGTCAGATACTTTCCTAAGCTTTTCACAATTTGTAATGTAGTCATTGTCCAGAGTTCTTGTGCCATATGAATCTCACAGATAATTTGATGTAATATTACAAAGGATCATTTAAATAGAAAGTTAGGATAATAAAGCATTTTCTAAAATAGTTGCATTAGTGTTGTTCTCTGCATCAGTCAAAGGGCCACATATTGTAAATGACTCAAAAGAGTATAATTATGTATCAAATGGTAAAAATTAGGGAATTCTAATTAACTTTTGGACTTCACCATCTGCAAAATTATGACTAAATGCTTCCAAATCAGAATCGCGCCTAAACATTCCAGACTAAACATATTCAGGAGATGTACTTTCAACTTTTTCCAAGTTGAAAAGTTAAGGATATGTGAGAAATGTTGAAAGTGATACATCAAGTTTTCAATAAGTAATATGTTTTTTCCATATCACCAGAGAAACATTCATATCTTATCCATACCATCAAACTTGAGAGTTACTTTGGTCATTGCTGCCTCACTGGATGTTCCTTCTTCAGTCAATTTCAAAAGGATTGGCTTAGATATAGCCAATTTTGAGCACAATTTCGAGTTTCCATAGAATACAGAAACAGTTAACTTTACAGCAAGTGGATTAAAATCCTTTAACCACTCCTGAGAAAAAGCAGAGATACAGAGTAAGAAGCCGTCTATGGTATTCTGCACATGAGAATATTTAGCATTAATAAAGCATCGATGCAAGACTGCTGAATTTGCAGGAATGGGAAATTGCACTTGAGGCCAAGGTCAACCATGATGTTAAATGGTGGTGCAAGCTTGAAGAGACAGATAGCCAATTACTACTTCAACTTTGTATATCTCTCAGTGTAACCTTGCTCAATAACTAGGCAGATTAAAAAAGTGTAGAAATGTGATTATTTAAAATAAATGGGAAGTTGTGGCTAGCTCACACTGACTTAACAACACAGATGTCCAATGTACAAAACTTCACACAGGTAATACAAACTTAGAAAGATAGCTCTAACTTTAGGATTTTCTGGAGTACTGGATGATTGAAGTATCCACATATTACTCAATCACCGTTTCCTTCTCCACTACATTTTTTTATGTTTCATGCACTTTCACAAATACAGAAGCAAACAGTAAAAATACCAAGCTAGAAAAGAGGAATGCATTGAAATGGAAAACTAAAAAACTGGTTAATCAATACTAATATAAAAACAACAAATTCCAAAAACGCAAACGACAGGAATTCTGCAGATGCTGGAAATTCAAGCAACACACATAAAAGTTGCTGGTGAACGCAGCAGGCCAGGCAGCATCTCTAGGAAGAGGTGCAGTCGACGTTTCAGGCCGAGACCCTTCGTCAGGACTAACTGAAGGAAGAGTGAGTAAGGGATTTGAACGTTGGAGGGGGAGGGGTGGCTCCATTCCTCCCCCTCCTGTCTTCTCCTATCATTTTGGATCTCCCCCTCCCCCTCCCACTTTCAAATCCCTTACTCACTCTTCCTTCAGTTAGTCCCGACGAAGGGTCTCGGCATGAAACGTCGACTGCACCTCTTCCTAGAAATTCCAAAAACATTCAGCGATGAACACAGCATCTATGAAAGGAAAAACAGAATTAATATTTCAGGTTGATGATTCACAGGTTTCGATAAAGAGTTTGTTAACTCTGTTTCTCTTTCTAGAAATGCTGCCTGACCTGCAGAGTAATTTCTGCAATTTCCATTTTTTTGTCGTATGTCCAGCACCTATTGTCCTTTTCTTACTTTCAATGATCTGTTTATTAATATTTTATGAATTTAGCTCCAATTATCGCCAAGTTCCAACTTTTCAAATGGAGTACTCACCCCTCCAGATACACGACAATACGAAAACACGGCTATTAAGGATTCAGGAGTGATGGAATTAAAGAATAGCTTTATTTGTCACATGTACATTGAAGCACACAGTGAAATGTGTCATTTGCGTCAACGAGCAACATAGTCTGAGGATGTGCTGGGGTCAGCCCGAAAGTGTCACCATGCTTCTGGCGGCAACAAAGCATGCCTACAACCCACTAACCCTAACCCTTATGTGTTTAAAATATGGGAGGAAACAGGAACATCCAGAGATAACCCACACAGACATGGGGAGAATGTACAAACTCCTAACAGACAGCAGTGGGAATTAAACCTCGACTGCAGCCACAGGTACTGTAAAGCGTTACACTAATAGCTGTACTACCATGCTGCCCTGTATGTGGAGATAGCTTGCATTCATTCTTATGAGAACCTGTCATGAAACAAAACATTCTAATGTAAATTGCAAGCAGTAATCAATTTGATATTAAAAGGAAAGCTTGTAAACAAACAGAGCAGTAGCCCACAGCAGAAGGCTAATCAAGAGATAAGGGTTGTAAACTGATTGACTAGAAGACACTCTCCTATGCATCAGCCAAACATAAGACAATGGGGCTATATTAATTGGTTGTTATCAAACTAGGCATCAAACATCAGCTAAGTTATTTTGTTACTTACTATATCAAATACAGCAATAGGCAGATTTGTTCTGTCTATCAATAGTTGGGTATTTGTGCAGAGTGTCAGCTGTCACAGCCCTAATTTTGGGTGCCTGGGTTCATTGTCCTCAGCAGCATATCCATGTGAGTTACTTTGTCCCTGCAAATCTGTTTCAACGTCGTGAAGCATCTTATCAGTTTCAGTGGGAGCCCATTTAAAGTATGTCATTCAAAGGAACCATTTGTCAGACTCAAGATATCAAAGTAGACAATATCATTGCAGCTACTGAAGTCGTATTGAATCACCTTCTGTTATCTTTTTCCCCCGAGAGTATAAAAACTTGATGTGCTTTGAATCTGGTGAGACTAGACTGAGAAGGTTTCCAAGAGAATGCCTGCTTGTCATGATGAATAAAGACCTCTATACCTAACAATTTCAGAGACTCAATTCAGTCACAACTGTAGCAAGTCATAAATATATACTTTTCCCGTCTGACCCATCATCAGAACATTTTATTTATTTATTTGAGATACAGTGCAGGGTAGTCCCTTCCTGCCCTTTGAGCCACAACACCCAGCAACCCCTGACAACTCTGATTTAATCCTAACCTAATCATGGGACAATTTTACAGTACAATGACCAATGAACCTAACTCGTATGTCTTTGGATGGTAGGGGCGGGGGGGGGAACCAGAGGCCCCAGAGAAAACTCAAGTGTTCCACAGCGAGGACGTACAGAGAATTCTTACGGAGGACGTTGGGATTGAACTCTGAACTCCGATGCCCAAGCTGTAGTAGCATTGTGCTAACCACTACATTACCGGGGTACCCCAATACAGTACAGTATGCAATATCATCATATTATCCAAATGAATTATTTACCTCTGATTTGGATTTCAGTAAATATAGTTTCACGGATATATTCTTTACTCCAATAGGTCGGATCTCACCCAATATGTCTTTAGTATCAGGGTCATTGGTACCTAAGTACAAATAATAGTAAATGAGCTAATAATTCCTTCAAATTTGAAGTAATTTCAATAAAAACAGTAGTTAATACCACTAAAATGTGGACAAAAGATAAAATATTAAGAGATGGCCAATACAAAATAACAATGCCACTTATAAAATTTTGGAAAATTAATTGTGTAACCTAAAGCAAATCCTCTTAGAATGCTAGGACAGAAGCTCATGTTCACAAGGTCTCCAATCTTTTTTTTTGCCGTGTGCCTGCATGTGTGCGAGTCTGTGCGTGAGCGTCTGCGTGTGTGTGCATATGTCTGTGATCATGTATTTTTTCATGGCTTTTACAAGGCGCAGAGCGAGAGCGAGACTGTGTGGCGCGCCACTCCTTCACACAGACATTTTCACAATATTTTTCCCTTTATTTTACGAGGTCGAGTTGCAATCTTGACACTCAACCCAGCACGGATGGAAAGCGTACTTGGGAGCGGACCTGACTGGTTTCGAACCTGGGAACCTCTGCTCCCGGGTTCGCGCCGATGTCATTGTGCCACCAGCCGGCCCCACAAGGTCTCCAATCTAATGATCTGCTAATCCCAGACCCGTTGGTGTAAGGATATTTAACAGATTGGTGTGTAGCATGAGCATGTTCAAATCATCTAAGACTGTAAGAATATGTGAAAAAGGAGCAGGATTAACGCTTTGAGCCTGCTTATACCGTATATTCATAAAAGACCTTCCCTCTCAAATCCATGTTTCTCTATCTCAGATTCACCTGGATCTTGTTCTTAGCGAATCTCAGTCTTAAAAATACTCATTAAATACAAGTCTTGTAGAACAGAGAAACTAGGGTACAGGTCAACTACACACAAGTACTCCAAGAAGGGCCTTGGGTCGAAACATCGAATGTTTGCTCATTTCCATGGATGTTGCCTGAGCTGCTGAGTTCCTCCAGCATTCTGTGCATATCCTCTTGTTCACCCACGATTGCTTTAGGTTTAAGCATCTGCAGAATTTCTTGTGTCTATATACAAGTACAATTCCAAAAAGTGGTGGCATAGCTGGGTAAATTGGTGAAAAAGGCATGCTTACCTCCATTGGATGGGGCACTGAGTACAAGAGTTAGGACATTATGTTACAGCTATATAGGATGTTGGTGAGACTGAGTTTGGAATATTGTGTGCTGCCATACTATTGGAAGGATGTGATTAAGCTAAAGAGGGTGAAGTAAAAGATTCACATGGATGTTGACAAGACTGGGGGCGGGGGAAGGGCTTGAAGTTTACAGAAGGAGACTGCAGAGGATAGAACTATTTTCCCTGGACTGAAGGAAGCTTTAGGTTGACCTTAAAGAGGTATGCAAATTATAAGGTCACTGGTCACAGTCTTTTTCCCAGGGTAGAGGAGTCTACAGCTGGATGGGATAGGTTTATGAAGAGAGGATAGATAGAGTGGATGTGAAGGACATGTTTTCATCGGAGGGAGAGTCTAGGACTAGAGAACACAGCTTCAAAATAAACGGACATCCCTTTAGAATTGCGATGAGTAGAAATTTCTTTAGCCAGAAGAAGGTAATCTGTGGAATTCATTGCCGCCGACAGCAGTGGAGGACAAGTTACTAGGTATATTTAAAGTGGAGGTTGATAGATTCTTAATTAGTAAAGGTGTCAAAGGTTATGGGGAGAAGACAAGAGAATGGGGCCGAGAGGGAAAATAAATCAGCCAAAATCAAATGGCAGGATAGACTCAATGGACCGAATGGCTAATTCTGCTCCAATGTCCAATGGCCTTCTGGCCTAAGATAGAAAGGGGACCTGAAAGGCAGGTTTATCACACATATAGTGGTGGATATGTGGGAAAAAGCTGCCAGAGAAAGTGGTAGAGGCAGGTACATCACATTTAAAAGACATTTGAACAAATTTATAGATAAGGAAGATTTAGAGGGATATAGGCCAAATGTGGGCAAATGAAACAAGCTCAGGAAGGCATTGACAAGTTGGGCTTGTTACTATTTGTAAAACTCTATGACTCTGAGTGGTCGCAGGGATGACATTGGAACAGCAATGGCAAGTGTTTCTGGGAATAATGCGGAAGGTGCAGGATCAGTTCATTCCAAAGAGGAAGAAAGATCCTAAGGGGAGTAAGGGGAGGCCGTGGCTGACAAGGGAAGTAATGAACAGTATAAAAATAAAAGAGAAGTATAACATAGCAAAGATGAGTGGGAAGCCAGAGGATTGGGTAACTTTTAAAGAGCAACAGAAGGTAACTAAAAAGGCAATACGTGGAGAAAGAATGAGGTACGAAGGTAAACTAGCCAAGAATATATAGGAGGATAGTAAAAGCTTCTATAGGTATGTGAAAAGGAAAAAAAAAGTTAAGACCAAAATTTGGGCCCTTGAAGACAGAAGCGGGTGAATTTATTATGGGGAACAAGGAAATGGCAGATGAGTTGAACAGGTACTTTGGATCTTCACTAGGGAAGACACAAACAATCTCCCAGATATAATAGTGGCCAAAGGACCTAGGGTAATGGATGAACTGAAGGAAATTTATATTAGGCAGGAAATGGTATTGGATAGGCTGTTGGGTCTGAAGGCTGATAAGTCCCCGGGACCTGTTGGTCTACATCCCAGGGTACTTAAGGAGGTGGCTTTAGAAATCGTGGATGCATTGGTAATCATTTTCCAATGTTCTATAGATTCAGGATCAGATCCTGTGGATTGGAAGGTGGCTAACGTTGTCCCTCTCTTCAAGAAGGGAGGAAGAGAGAAAACAGGGAATTATAGACCGATTAGCCTGAAGTTGGTGGTGGGAAAGATGCTGGAGTCAATTATAAAAGATGAAATTACGACACATCTGGATAGCAGTAACAGGACTGGTCCGAGTCAGCATGGATTTACGAAGGGGAAATCGTGCTTGACTAATCTTCTGGAATTTTTTGAGGATGTAACTATGAAAGTGGACAAGGGAGAGCCAGCGGATGTAGTGTACCTGGACTTTCAGAAAGCCTTTGATAAAGTCCCACATAGGAGATTAGTGGGCAAAATTAGGGCACGTGGTATTGGGGGCAGAGTACTGACATGGATTGAAAATTGGTTGGCTGACAGAAAACGAAGAGTAGCGATTAACGGGTCCCTTTCGGAATGGCAGGCGGTGACCAGTGGGGTACCGCAGGGTTCAGTGCTGGGACCGCTGCTGTTTACAATATATATTAATGATTTAGATGAGGGAATTAAAAGTAACATTAGCAAATTTGCCGATGACACAAAGCTGGGTGGCAGTGTGAAATGTGAGGAGGATGTAATGACATTGCAGGGTGACTTGGACAGACTGGATGAGTGGGCAGATGCAGTTTAATGTGGATAAATGTGAGTTTATCCACTTTGGTGGTAAGAACAGGAAGGCAGATTATTATCTAAATGGAGTCAAGTTAGGAAAAGGGAAGTACAACGAGATCTAGGTGTTCTTGTACATCAGTCACTGAAAGCAAGCATGCAAGTACTGCAGGCAGTGAAGAAAGCTAATGGCATGCTGGCCTTCATAACAAGGGGAATTGAGTATAAGAGCAAAGAGGTCCTTCTGCAGCTGTACAGGGCCCAGGTGAGACCACACCTGGAGTACTGTGTGCAGTTTTGGTCTCCAAATTTGAGGAAGGACATTCTTGCTATTGAAGGAGTGCAGTGTAAGTTCACAAGGTTAATTCCCAGGATGGCGGGACTGTCATATGTCGAAAGATTGGAGCGACTGGGCTTCTATACTCTGGAATTTAGAAGGCTGAGAGGGGATCTTATTGAAACATATAAGATTATTAAGGGATTGGACACGCTGAAGGCAGGAAGCATGTTCCCGCTGATGGGTGAGTCCAGAACCAGAGGCCACAGTTTAAGAATAAGGGGTAAGCCATTTAGAACGGAGTTGAGGAAAAACTTTTTCACCCAGAGAGTGGTGGATATATGGAATGCTCTGCCCCAGAAGGCCATGGAGGCCAAGTCTCTGGATGCTTTCAAGAAAGAGATGGATAGAACTCTTAAAGATAGTGGAATCAAAGGTTATGGGGATAAGGCAGGAACCGGATACTGATAGTGGATGATCAGCCATGATCACAGTGAACGGCGGTGCTGACTCGAAGGGCCGAATGGCCTACTCCGGCACCTATTGTCTATTGTCTATTGTATTTGTCTGGAGTACATAATTTCAAAGATCCTTAGTGTTTTCAGTCAAAAAGTTGCTTATGACAGCCCTAAGTAGTTGACTTCCTTATTCTTATCTGCAATAGGTTAAATATTACCTTTGGTTTCTGTTCTCAAGAGAGTAGTGAGCCTCGGGAGTACAATGACAGCCACTGTCATGGGTGCTGCCATAGAATTCATGAGAACCAGTTCTTGATTGGGATACAGATATTGTTCTTACAGATAACTTCATTACCGTATGATCACCTAGAATGATTTTAATCACCTATGACTCTTATAAGTTTAGATAGGTACATGGGTGGGATGGGCATGGGGAACTATGGGACTATGCAACACAACTGCTCAGCACAGACTAGATGGGCCAAAAGGCATGTTTCTGTAGAATAATGCTCTCTGCCCTATGACTCTAAAAGAATTCAGAGTCCGTCTCTAGAGAATCCTTTTCTTATTGGCTGCAGATTTTTTCTGGTCTACCATAGAAACATAGAACCACAGAACCATAGAAACTACAGCACAGAAACAGGCCTTTTGGCCCTTCTTGGCTGTGCCGAACCATTTTCTGCCTAGTCCCACTGACCTGCACACGGACCATATCCCTCCATACACCTCCCATCCATGTATCTGTCCAATTTATTCTTAAATGTTAAAAAAGAACCCGCATTTACCACCTCGTCTGGCAGTTCATTCCATACTCCCACCACTCTCTGTGTGAAGAAGCCCCCCCCCCAATGTTCCCTTTAAATTTTTCCCCCCTCACCCTTAACCTATGTCCTCTGGTTTTTTTCTCCCCTTGCCCCAGTGGAAAAAGCCTGCTTGCATTCACTCTATAAATACCCATCATAATTTTATATACCTCTATCAAATCTCCCCTCATTCTTCTACGCTCCAGGGAATAAAATCCTAACCTATTCAACCTTTCTCTGTAACTGAGTTTCTCAAGTCCCGGCAACATCCTTGTAAACCTTCTCTGCACTCTTTCAACCTTATTTATATCCTTCCTGTAATTTGGTGACCAAAACTGAACACAATACTCCAGATTCGGCCTCACCAATGTCTTATACAACCTCATCATAACACTCCAGCTCTTATACTCAATACTTTGATTAATAAAGGCCAATGTACCAAAAGCTCTCTTTACGACCCTATCTACCTGTGACGACACTTTTAGGGAATTTTGTATCTGTATTCCCAGATCCCTCTGTTCCACTGCACTCCTCAGTGCCTTACCATTAACCCTGTATGTTCTATCTTGGTTTGTCCTTCCAACATGCAATACCTCACACTTGTCTGTATTAAACTCCATCTGCCATTTTTCAGCCCATTTTTCCAGCTGGCCCAAGTCCCTCTGCAGGCTCTGAAAACCTTCCTCACTGTCTACTACACCTCCAATCTTTGTATCATCAGCAAATTTACTGAAGTAATTAACCACATTATCATCCAGATCATTGATATAGATGACAAATAACAATGGACCCAGCACTGATCCCTGCGGCACACCACTAGTCACAGGCCTCCACTCGGAGAAGCAATTCTCTACTACCACTCTTTGGCTTCTTCCATTGAGCCAATGTCTAATCCAATTTACCACCTCTCCATGTATACCTAGCCACTGAATTTTCCTAACTAACCTCCCATGCAGGACCTTGTCAAAGGCCTTACTGAAGTCCATGTAGACAATATCCACTGCCTTCCCTTCATCCACTTTCCTGGTAACCTCCTCGAAAAACTCCAATAAATTGGTCAAACATGACCTACCACGCACAAAGCCATGTTGACTCTCCCTAATAAGTCCCTGTCTATCCAACTGCTTGTAGATTCTGTCTCTTAGTACTCCCTCCAATAACTTACCTACTACCGACGTTAAACTTACTGGCCTATAATTTCCCGGATTACTTTTCAATCCCTTTTTAAACAACGGAACAACATGAGCCACTCTTCAATCCCCCGGCATCTCACCTGTAGACAGCGACATTTTAAATATTTCTGCCAGGGCCCCCGCAATTTCAACACTAGTCTCCTTCAAGGTCCGAGGGAACACTCTGTCAGGTCCCGGGGATTTATCCACTTTAATTTTCCTCAAGACAGCAAGGACCTCTTCCTTTTCGATCTGTACAGTTTCCATGATCTCACTACTTGTTTCCCTTAATTCCATAGACTTCATGCCAGTTTCCTTAGTAAATACAGACACAAAAAACCTATTTAAGATCTCCCCCATTTCCTTTGTTTCCGCACATAGCCAACCACTCTGATCTTCAAGAGGACCAATTTTATCCCTTACGATCCTTTTGCTCTTAATATACTCGTAAAAGCTCTTTGGATTATCCTTCACTTTGACTGCCAAGGCAACCTCATGTCTTCTTTTAGCCCTCCTGATTTCTTTCTTAAGTATTTTCTTGCACTTCTTATACTCCTCAAGCACCTTATTTACTCCCTGCTTCCTATACATGTCATACAACTCCCTCTTCTTCTTTATCAGAGTTGCAATATCCCTTGAAAACCAAGGTTCCTTATTCCTATTCACTTTGCCTTTAATCCTGACAGGAACATACAAATTCTGCACTCTCAAAGTTTCTCCTTTGAAGGCTTCCCACCTACCGATCACATCTTTGCCAGAGAACAACCTGTCCCAATCCACGCTTTTTAGATCCTTTCTCATTTCTTCAAATTTGGCCTTCTTCCAGTTAAGAACCTCAACCCTAGGACCAGATCCATCCTTGTCCATGATCAAGTTGAAACTAATGGTGTTATGACACTGGAACCAAAGTGCTCCCCTACACAGACTCCTGTCACTTGTCCTAACTCGTTTCCTAACAGGAGATCCAATATTGCATCCCCTCTAGTTGGTCCCTCTATATATTGATTTAGAAAACTTTCCTGAACACATTTTACAAACTCTAAACCATCTAGACCCCTAACAGTATGGGAGACCCAATCAATATATGGAAAATTAAAATCCCCTACCACCACAACTTTATGTTTCCTGCAGTTGCCTGCTATCTCTCTGCAGATTTGCTCTTCCAATTCTCGTTGACTATTGGGTGGTCTGTAATATAATCCCACTAATGTGGCCATACCTTTCCTGTTTCTCAGCTCCACCCATAAGGACTCAATAGACAAGCCCTCTAATCTGTCTGGCCTGAGCACTGCTGTAATATTTTCCCTAACAAGCAATGCTACTCCCCCACCTTTCATTCCTCTGCCTCGATCACATCTGAAACATCGGAACCCTGGAATATTTAGCTGCCAGTCCTGCCCCTCCTGTAGCCAAGTTCCACTAATTGCTATAACGTCATAATTCCATGTGTCAATCCACACCCTCAACTCATCCGCCTTCCCCACAATACTCCTAGCATTGAAATATATACACCTCAGAAGATTTTTACCACCACTCACAACCTTTCTATTAGCGGATTTGCTTGAACTTTTAACATCATTTATTTTCACCCCAGCCACACTGTCAGCTCTGGCACTCTGGTTCCCATCCCCCTGCAAATCCAGTTTAAAGCCTCCCCAATAGTATTAACAAACCTCCCTGAAAGGATATTGGTCCCCCTGTAGTTCAAGTGTAACCCGTCTCTCTTGTACAGGTCCCACCTGCCCCAGAAGAGGTCCCAATTATCCTGAAATCTGAAACCCTGCCCCCTACACCAGTTCCTCAGCCACTTGTTCATCCTCCAGAGCATCCTATTCCTACCCTCACTGGCACGTAGCACAGGTAGCAATCCTGAGATTACCACCCTCGAGGTCCTGCTTTTCAACTTCCTACCAAGTTCTCTATACTCACTCTCCAGGACCTCCTCATTCTTCCTTGCTATGTCATTGGTACCGATGTGCATCATGACATCTGGCTGATCACCCTCCCACTTCAGAATGTCATGCAATCAGTCAAAGACATCCTTGACCCTGGCACCCGGGAGGCAACAAACCATCCTGGATTCTCTGTCACGACCACAGAACCTCCTATCTGCACCTCTATCGAGTCCCCTATCACTACCGCTCTCCTCTTTCTCCCCCCTCCCTTCTGCACTGCAGAGCCAGACTCAGTGCCAGAGATCCGGCTACTGCAGCTTGTCCCAGGTAAGTCATCCCTCCCAACAATATCCAACACAGAGGGGTCTAATGCCCCTCTTTCTCATTACGCATGGATGAGTAGGGTAAGTAGGCATCAAATTATATAGGACACAGGAACCAGATGGTTCTTCCAGGCCTCTAAATTTTATAGACACATGAGATTCTGTAGTTGCTGTTTACCTCCCTCCACAGATGCTGCCCGACCTGACGAGTTCCTCCAGCATTCTGTGTGCGTTGTAACTTTTATACATTTTTAGAGTCAAGCAAGTGGCTTCACATGGAAGTGGAAGTGAAGTAAACAACAAGAGGATCCTATCCACCCATGCTATTACACCTCCTTGAAAAATGGCACAAAAATGCTGGGAAAGTCTAAGTCTGTTCACCTAGTCTTTAAATACTATATATTGAATGAGGGAGATGTCAGCTTTTAGGAAGTGACTTTTCAAAAGAGAATTGCCACTGTGCCTTAAAAAAAATTATAAATAATACATTCCATACCATTTCCATATTACTCCAACAATCTGTGACTATACCTGTCAAAGCTCTTTTCTTCTTTGGGTTTGGTCATACAGATTTCTGTGGGGTAAATAGATCAATAACTGTATTTAAAATTCACCATCAAAAAGGGCCATATCTCTTTAAATAAAGTTATAAGAGTTTGATTGATTATTAAATCTGTCAATGTTAAGAAATTGCATGTGTTCAAAGATTAAGGAGCATGAGGATATATTTCAAACAGTGAAAATTCAAAGTAAACCTGAAAACTAATTAAAGTGCCAATCTCTGAAAGGGGATCTGTATGGTATGACACACTTTCAAACTCGATATTGCAGGATTACACGAATGAAAAGGCATCAGCTCTATTTAGTCTCTACCATGGAAAGAAATTATCATGTTCCTGGACATTAAAAGTTATTTCAAAGCTCAGCATGGAACTAAACTATGCAAACCAGAAAATCTAGTTGTTGTTAGTGTCTCTGGACTAGAGTAGAAGAAGAAAGCCCTTAACTCTGAGTGGAGTCATCGGGGCACCGTCATGACGGTGTTTTTTTAGCAGGCTTTCTTATTTTTACGAGACCGAGTTGCTAGCTCGACGCTCAACCCAACACAGATGGAAAGTGTGCAAGGGAGCTGGCTGGATTCAAACTCCGGAGCCTTCGCTTCGAAGTCCAGCGCTGATGCCACTACACCACCAGCCAGCTGGACTAGAGTAGAAAGAGATAAAATATCACATATGGGCAATGTTATTGATCATTATCTAGGCTCCATGCTAGAAACACAATGTTTGGAAAACACCAAATTTATCTTGGAGTGAGTTTTGGGCTGACAGGGAACACAACAAATGCTGAATACCATTCCACCCCATCACTGTTCTATCTTTATCAATGGAGTGCGGGCAATGTGATCTTCTAGGCTTCACATACATGCCATTGGCTGGGAATTTGGAGGGTAAGAATGGGTCTTTGGGCAACTGGAAGTTCAGCAGCATTTAGCTAATTTGTGGGTGTGTGGCTAGCAGGGCCTGAGGTGTTTCATGGAAGGGAAGGAACTGGTTTACGAGGGAGGGCAGAGAAGGGGGTCAGGGAAGGAAGCTCAGTGTATGTGACACCTAATTCCCCTGTTGGGATCTGAAGGAGTATTTCAGCACTTTTTGGCTCACAAGTAATGTGAAAAAGAGAAATATATATGCTTTTTCTGTAATCTGGTTCTCAGAATCAGGTTTATTATCAATGAGAAATCTGTTGCTTTGCAGAAGCAGTACAGTGCAACACTTAAAAAATTCTATAAGTTACAATAAGGAATATATTTTTTAAAAATGTAGTGCAAAAAGCAAGCAAAATAGTGAGGTAGTGTTCATGGAGGAGAAACTCCTGCAGAGGGTTGGAGGCTGAACCAACTCCATCATGGGCACTACCTCCCCACCTTCGAGGCCATCCTCAAAAGGCAACGCCTCGCGAAGGCAGCATCCATCATTAGGGACCCTAACCATCCTAGACATGTCTCTTCTCATTGTTATCATTGGGGAGGAGTCTAAAGGCACACACTCAGGAGAGCAGCAATATCTTGCAGGTTTTCTCATCTGAGCAGGAGGAAGGTTAAAAACATCCTTTGGATGGTTAATGAACATTTGCAAAGCCACTCACAACAAATAAGACTCACAAAACTTACTATGCTGGCTCTCATGTGCGGAATGACGATACTTGTAAAGTACTTAAGGGACTCTGAGGAACAAATCTCCAGCAAGGACCAATTGTTCCATTGTTGTTCATCAAGTTCTGAATCAGTAGATAGTGAGGAAAGAGGAATTATAAACATGAGTGAACGGCAAGTGCTTACCACTTACCAGGTGTAAGTACTTGCTTTCATCATGCCTCAGGGCACCGAACTCCATTATTACCATAGCAGTTGGTAATTCAGAGTAGAGCATTATTATTAATTTTAATACTTTAAAAAAGCAACAGCTGTGCTTGCATACTGCGGAAATAATCGCTGGTAATCAAAGCACTGATAATGGCACCTTCCAAGTTCAAGTGGAAGACTGGGAGTGAACATTATCCCTATCAACTCAGTCAGAATTCCTCGTGTTTGCGCCTGCAATTTCACTGTACACTTTCCTGAATGAATCCTAACATAGTGTGTCTTTCTAAAGGCATTAACATCAACAGAACAGAAGATCAACTTATTCCCTTTAGGGTCAACTGGGTACAACCTGACGTTACACTGATTAGGTGAATTACTGTTGATTTTAATCATATAACCTGCCATCTTCAAATATACTCCTCCCATATTCCCACGATTGGTCTCTTGACATATCCAGTCTGGTGCTGCAACAACTCCCTTGCTACATCAAAAGCAAGAAGCCAAGCTGATTAATTTTTGAATGTGAGTCGTTTTTAATCAACTTGTTTAGTCAAGGTCATATTTTGTTATCTTGAGGATAATATTGCCATCTTGAGTATAAGCAGCCAATTAATTTCCACAATGAAAGTAGATAATTATAAGACCATAAGATCATAAGACATAGAAGCAGAATTAGGCCATTTGACCCATTTAGTCTGCTATGCCATTTCATCATGGCTGATCCATTTTCCCTCTCAGACCCAATCTATTGTCTTCTCCCCATATCTCTTCATGCCTGACTAATCAATAATCTATCAACCTCTACCTTAAATATACCCAAATACTTGGACTCCACAGCCGCCTATGGCAACGAATTCAACAGGTTCATCACTCTCTAGCTGAAGAACATCCTCCCTATCTCCGTTCTAAAAGGACACCCTTCTATTCTGAGGCTGTGTCCTCTGATATTAGACTTCCCCACCATAGAAAACACCTCCCCACATTCACTCTATCGAGGCCTTTTGACAATTGATAGGTTTCAATAAGGTCACCCCCCATTCTTCTTAATTCTAGTGAACAGCAGTCCAGAGCTACCAAACGCTTCTGATATGACAAGCCTTTCAATCCCAGAATCATTTTCATAAACCTCCTATCAACGCTCTCCAATGTCAGCACATCTTTTCTTAGATAAGGGGCCAAAAACTATTCACAATACTCTAAGTGAGGCTTCACCAGTGCTTTATAAAGCATCCTTGCTTTTATATTATAGTCTCTTTGAAATGAATTTGCATTTGCCTTCCTCACCACTGACTCAACCTGCAAATTAACCTTTAGGGCACCATCAACTCAACCTGCAAATTAACCTTCAGGGAATTCTGCATGAGGACTCCTAAGTCCCTTTGCACCTCTGAGTTTTGAATTTTCTCTCCATTTAGAAAATAGTCAACACTTTTATTTCTTCTACCAAACTGCATGACCATACATTTCCCAATGCTGTATTTCATCTGCCACTTCTTTGTCCACTCTCCTAATGTTCTTCTATAGCCTCTTTGCTTCCAAAAAACTATCTGCCCCGCCACCTATCTCTGTATCATTCACAAATTTAGCTACAAAGCCATCAATTCCCCCATCCAAATCATTAATATATAACGTAAAAAGAAGCAGTCCCAACATAGACCCCTGTGGAAAACTACTAGACACTGTCAGCCAGCTAGAAAAGGCTCACTTTATTCCCACTCTTTGCATCCTGCTAATCAGCCAATGCTCTATCCATGATTGTATCTTTCCTGTAATACTATGGGTTCTTAACTTGTTAAGTACCCTCATGTGTAGCATCTTGTCAAAGAGCTCCTGAAAATCCAACATCCCCCAATTCTCCTTTGTCTATCCTGCATGTTATTTCTTCAAAGAATTTCAACAAATTTGTCAGGCAAGATTTTCCCTTAAAGAAACCATGCTGACTATGGCCTATTTTATCATGTGCCTCAAAGTATCCCAAAGCCACATCCTTAAGAATCGACACCAACATCTTCCCAATCACTGAGCTCAGGCTAACTGGTCAATAACTTCCTTTCTTTTGCCTCTCTCCCTCCTTAAAGAGTGGAGTTACATTTGCAATCTTCCAGTCCTCCATAACCATGCCAGAATCTATTAATTCTTGAAAAGTCATTACTAGTGCCCCACAATCTCTTTAGCCATCTCTTTCAAAAATGGTCCAGGCGACTTATCTACCTTCAGACCTTTCAGTTTCCCAAGCATCTTCTCCATAGTAAGGGCAACTTCACACACTTCTGCCCCCTGATACTCTCCAATTTCCGGCATACTGCTAGTGTCTTCCTCAGTGAAGACTGATGTAAAATACTTACTCAGTTCATCTGTCATTTCCTTTTCCTCATTACTACCTCTCTAGCATTACTTTCCAGTGGTCTGATATCTACTCTTGCCTCTCTTTTACACTTTATATCTCTGAAGAAACTTATGGTATCCTCCTTAACATTATTGGCTAGCTTAACTTCGTTTTCCGTCTTTTCCTCCATTATGACATTTTTAGTTGCCTTCTGTTGGTTTTTAAAAACTTCCCAATCCTCTAACTTCCCATTGATTTTTACTCTATTATAAGCCCCCTCTTTGGCTTTTATGGTAGCTTTGACTTCTCGTCAGCCATGGTTGTGTCATCTTGCCTTTAGAATATTCTTCTTCTTTGGGATGTATATATCCTGTGCCTTCCAAGTTACTCCCAGAAATTCCAGCCATTGCTGCTCTGCCATCACCCCTGCTAGTGTTCCTTTCCAATCAATTTTGGCCAGCTCCTCTTTCATGCCTCTGCATTTACCTTTACTCCAATGATGCTACACCTGACTTTAGCCTCTGCTTCTCAAATTTCAGAGTGAATTCTATCATATTACGATCACTGGGCCCCAAGGGTTCCTTTAACTTAAGCTCTCTAATCAATTCTGGCTCATTGCACAACACCCAGTCCAGAATAGCTGATCCTGTAGTGGGCTCAACCACAAGCTGCTCTGAAACGACATTTCATAGGCATCCTAGACATTTCCCCCTCTTGGGATCCAGCACCAACCTGATTTTCCCAATCTACCTGCATATTGAAATCCCCCATAACTATTGTAACATTGCCCCTTTGACATAAGTTTGTGACAGAATTATTCTAACTTCATCCAGTGGTGATCACCATTTGAGCTATAATTTCCTTTGTATGGGAAGTTAAAGAAAAATTCTGTGTGATTTTGTTATAAACATTCACAACATTCAACCAAAGGAGATTTCTTGTAAAAGCAAAAATTGTAGGAAACGCTCTGCAAGTCAAGCAGTGACTATTGAAAGAACTATGGAGTTAATGTTTCATTGGGCTTCCAGTGGGTACAGGTATCGATTTAATCAACATTGCGATGACAAACTCTGCCATCTTCATCAGTTAAAATTGATGCCTGTACCTGGACGGAAACCTGAGAAGAGTTTATGCGTCATACGCTGGGAAAGCACTGCATCCTTTTCCATTGATTGTTTGCCAGCTTCTATTCATCAATACTAGGAATCAGAGAAAACAATTTAGTTTTAAATTGCAGAGATGGTGGTGGAAGGGATAGATAGAACAATGGAAATATTTCTGATAATGATGGGGCCTGAGTTGCACTGGAGTAAATTACTGATGCAGATAATAAGTTAATGAATTAATGAAGTTAGGCAGTAAGAATGTAAACAAGAGAATGTGGAAACTGTGAAATGAGTGCAATTAGGGGGAATGAGAATACAAGGAAAGAAACAATAACATACTGTACTGGTTAGTGTAAGGCTATTCCAGCACTAGTAAGCCGGGTTTAATTCCACTGCTGTTTGTAGATAGTTTGTATGTTCTCCCCATGACTGCATGGGTTTCCTCCTGGTGCTCCAGTTTCTTCCCACATTCCAAATACATTTGGGTTATTTGGTTAATAGTTAATTGGTTACGTGGGTGTAATTGGGTGGCACAGGCTCATTGGACCAAGACAACCTGTTACTGTGCTCATCTCTAAATAAAATTGAAATGTCATGTCATGATAATGGAGAGAGAGAGAATGTTGTAGATGGATGATTTCCAGTCACCTGATGTATTAACTTCAATATTTCCAACAGTGGGAGAATCTCAAATGTGGAGAACAGTTAAGGTCAGGGAATGGTCGACGAATACTGAAGTAATTAGTATTTGCTACTTTGCATGGTGATCAGGCCTGCACGCAATACTACAGGTATGGTCATTTGCATGGTAAAATGGTGAATTGCTACTTTTGGGTCCCTGAATGTTGAGAAGTGTTGTGTTGATCCTTTGCAATTGGATTCTTATTTATTTGCAATATTTGTTTTCTTTTGCACATTTGGTTGTTTGCCAGTATTTGTTTATGTATAGTTTTTTTTTGTAAATTATTTATTTCTTTATTTTCTTGTAAATACCTGCAAAAATCTCAAGGTAGTATATGATAACATATACATACTTTAATAATAAGGTTTACTTTGAAGTTTGAACTTTGGATGGGAAAGTGCCATGAAGAGTGAAGTAGTTGGTGGAGATGAAAAAGCAGCCGAGGGAGTTGAGAAGGGAATAATCTCTTTGAAATGCTGAAAGGAGAGGGAAGGGGAAAATATGTCTAGTGGTGAATTTCATTGAAGGTAGTGGAAATCCCAAAGGATGATCCATTGACTGCAGGGGTTAGATCTGGATCAGGAGAACTCTATCCTTAACTTTGGCTAGCATTAGAGAAGTGAGAGCAGAGTTGCAGGAATTAGATTAGATGTAACTGAGGGATCTTTCAACTATGGTAAAGGGGAAGCCACAGTTCAGGATGAAATGAAGATATCTTAGGGGCAAAAAAAAAACTTCCCTGGGCCAATGGGAATTAAAAGCAGGTTCAGATTTATAATATCAAGTATCTTATCTTTATCTCCAATTTCTGCCCATACACTCCAAATGAAACCAAAAATTTTGTACGGGGCTTATGAATTGTTTGAGTAATTATTTGTATTGACATCGTTTTTCACCATGTGGAGACTGAAGTTCTGAGGTAAGATTAATGAGGCAGTGTGTGCAACACCACCAATTTCAATGTAAGACCACAAATTTGATTCAGTGACTCAGGGCTGGTCTTGAGGCAAGAAATCTCTAACAAAAATGATTCTGGTTAGCCATTATCCAAACAAATACCAGAAAATCCATACCTTAATTTAAGTTGGTTCAACTCAGGAATATCAGATGGTAGGCCACCTTGTTGTAAATGGATCCAAGATCTTTGAATATCCACTGTGTACAGGTGGTTGGCATAAGAAAAGAAAACCTTTGGAAAAAGATATAGTAAGTGCATAATGATTGACTTGGAGACTAAGACCCTCCTCCTTTTTGAACATTTGCTTGTTATGACCTTTGACTCTCAACTCATAAAGTTAAATAGCATAGAAACAGGCCCTTTGGCCTAACCTCTCCATACCAACCAAGTTGCCTGTCTGAACAATCCATCTTTGTTTGGTTCATATCTGTCTGTGCCTTTTCTCTCCATTTATTTGTCCAAATGTCTTTTGCACATTGTGACTATACTGCCTGCACTATATCCTCTGGTAGCTTTCTCCAAATACCTGCCACCCTCTGGGTGAAAACATTACCCTCAGGTCACCTTTATAAATCTGTCCTCTCCAGTTGTAGGCTCCCCTACCCTGGGTAAAGGCTGTGATCATTTATATAATCTACAACCCTCAGGATTTCATAATACCTCTATTAGGTACCCCTTGTCCTTCCCTTCCCTCTCCTTTCAGCATTTTAAAGACAGTATCACCTTTGCAACTCCTTGGGCTGCTCTTCCATCTCCCCCAACTACTGGGAAAAAAGAGCCACAGCCTATCTAGTCTTTCTTTATAACTTATGTCCTCCAGTCCAGGCAATATCCTTGAGAATCTGTTCTGCACCCTTTCCAGCTTAATGACATTTTATCTATAGCTAGGTGATCAGGCCTGCACGCAATACTACAGGTATGGTCACACTGACATCATATACTGGTGTAACATGACATCTCAACCTTGTACTCAATGCTCTGACCAATGAAGCCAAGCATGCCAAATACCATCTTGTCTATCTGTGTCAGTGCAGGTGGATAATGTAGCTGCTCAAAGGTTCTCTCTTGACAAACCTAAAGCAAAACAGATTTATTTATCACGTGTACATTGAAACATTTGTATTAACAACCAACACAATGTAAGGATTGCTGGGGGCAGCCCGCAAGTGTCACCACATGTTCCAGTGCCAACACTGCACGCCCACCATGTCCGGCAGATCAATACAAGCAACAAAAACAACAACCCAACAAAAGCAACAAAACAACAGCAGCAAAACAAGCCCCTCACATCCCTTACACCCACCCCTCACACATAGAAGAGCCAGTCCTCCGAAAACAGCACAAGCTGCCTCTGGTCCTCCGGCCTCCAGCTTCCATTGGGCTCACGGACTCGTAGACACTGGGCCTCCAACTTCCCCAGTGGACTAACGGGATGCAATACTTTCTATCTCACATCATTTTGAAGTGGATCCCCTCATTTCTGACAATTAGCCACCTTCAACTGGTACCATTTACCATTTACAAGTTGGGTATATAAATAGTATGCCATTCCACAGTAAGTACCAAATACTGCAAAATAAGAAGAAAGTACTGAGCCTGAAGTGTCCATGCTGATGTTCATAATCTAAATGTCATCTCTCACTCCGATAATTTTGTTGTTCAAACACAAACATGCACAATAGCTCTTATGTTGATCTCCATATGGAAGTTATTGATTAGGCACAGTCCCTTGAAATATTTTGTTAAATTCTCCATAAATTCTCCAAGGCGTAAGGTTGCATGGAAACATCTTGGGTCTTCACTAGTCCAAGTAACCATTAAATCTGGTTATATCTGAGAGTACTACCAGTTGAGACAATGACAACCAATATTGATGTTTCTCATTTACCTCGTAATAAAGCATCATCAAAAACAAAAGTTGATCATTTCTGTCAGTCTGTATTTCTAATGAAATAATAAATGCTCCCATACATAACAGAAAGTAATGTTACTTCAAAGACATAAAAAGAACAAGCTCATTTGGGTTTGCTGCCTTTGTATCTCCACCCCAAATGCAAGGTGCACTAGTGATAATTCCTGTACCAAAGAACTAGGTAAAAGGAGGTGGCTCTGTTTTAAAAAAATTAATAATATAAAGATGCATAATGTCATCAACCTGAAATGCTGACTCAGCTTCTTGCTTCACTGATGCTGCTTGACCTGCTGAATATTTCCAGCAATTTCTGTTTTTATTGCAGAGTAACAGTATCTGCAGCTTTTTTCAAAGTTCAACGTACATGTATTATCAAAGTACGTATACATTTTACAACTTTGAGATTCATCTCCTTACAGGCAGCCACAAAACAAAGAAACCCAAAAGAACCCATAAAAAACCATCAAACACCCAATGTGTAGAGAGAGAAAGAAACAAATTATTCAAACAATAAAAGCAAGCAAATAACATTTAGAATGAAAGTGAGTCCTCAGACACGAAGACCAGAGCAAGCCGCAGCCACAGCCTCAGTTCATGGCATAGTGGAGTAAATGTGGTGGAACCTGCAGGCACCGAGTCTGGAGCAGCCAAAGCGGGCCACAACTTCAGCCTCAATGCAATGTAGAGCAGAGTAAACATCATGGAGCAGTGAGCAAAACCAGCCCTTGCCTCTGGCCCCGGCACCCTGCCTTTTCAATCTATCTAGCCCCGCATTTAAATCGTCCAAACATTGGGTCATTCCTTGCTGTAAGACCCAGGCCGTGTGGCAGCGATATGCTCTGGGCCTGGACCCCATCCCACCCTACATTTCGACTCTTACCTGACCTTTCCAAATCAGACTGGTGCTTAGATTGCTTAAACCCCACTCTTTTCAGTTAAAGTAGATGGTTCTAGATTGTCTTAATTTTTTATTACAGAGATAAATTCTGAGTTTTTAGTTTTTTTTTGTTAGGTTCAAAAATTCATGTTTCTCAATGCTATTAAATTTTTAGAAAGCTGCCTCCTGCTCTGCTGAGTATTTTTAGTTTTATTTTTGTTTTTATTTTAAACATTCTGCTTTGGCAACAGTTCAGAAAGGTTTTACAGTGCTGAGCGGCAACCTTCATCTGTGAATTCGGATTCCTTTTTGGAATCATCTCCAATTACTGTAAATCATGAAAGGTGTTGGTAGTACAAACTATATTTCGCTCTCACCCATTTCAGACTGTGTTGATCATTAACCTCCATTAAAGGCTCCCTCAATAACAGGAGGATTGTCAGGCAGAAATCCTCCATCACCTGAGCTTTCCAGTCTTGCATAAAGAGCTGGTCCCAGGTCAGCAGCACAGCTGGCAGATCCAAAATGCCCACAAAACCCTATGAGACACAAACAATTGCACAAAGAAGTTATGTAGCTCAATAGATGGTGTAAATTAATTTGGTGTGATACCTGTGCTTGTTTCAGCAATACAATTCAAATTCAGTTTCGGATTCTAATTTATTTGTCACATGTACATCAAAACACACAGTGAAATATATTTTTGCATTAACAACCAAGACAAGCTTGAGGGGGCTGTGTGTCGCCACACATTCCAGCGCCAATTTGGCATGTTCACAACGCTCGGCAGAACAACACCGTTCTCAATCAGTCTCAATGTTCACAGGAAGGAAAGGGATTTTAAATGCAGTGATTCATGTTTGTTACGGCATTCCCAAGTAATGTGCATATAGTTTGAGGCTGTTGTGAAAGACCTGTGATGCTACTTGTAGTGAAATGGCTCAGTGGTTCGGTTGATCCTTGAGAACTTGAGTGGAGCACCAGCATAGAGTTTGTGTACAAGAAGGGCCAGAGTATGAAGGCCTCTCCTTCACATGTTCTACCAGTCTGTTGTTAACAGGACAATTTCTATGCAGTGGTGTGCTGGGACAATGGCATCAACACGGGTGATGCCAACAGGCTCAATAAACTGATTAGAAAGGCTGGTTCTGTTATAGGAGTCAAACTGGACATAGTGCAGCTTATGGTAGAACAAGGGACCCTCCAAAAAATCCTGGCAATTCTGGACAATGTTTCTCACCCACATTGGCTGAACAGAGGAGCACTTTCGGTAATAGACTAAGACAACTGCGCTGCTCCGAAGAGCTCTATATGAGGTCATTCTTACCCTCAGCCATCAGACTCTATAATGAGTCAACCTATAGCCAGGGAAGTGATCTTGTAATCTTTGACTTGAAAATCTTGTATATCTTATTTTTAAGGTAACTTACTTTTATTCTTTCTTACTTCTCTTCTAATATTTGAATATCTGTGCACTCGTAATGCTACTGTGACACTGCAATTTCCTTTGGGATCAATAAAGTACCTGTCTATCCATCTATCTCTGAAAGGCATTTATTGTTGTAAGATACCTAAAGAGTGCAAAGTACTTGTTAAACTATCCATCATGTACCCCTTGAAGAGAGAAAACAAAAGAATAAAAGATTTCTCAGAGCCTATTGAATATTATGCAATTTTCTTCATTGCTCTTACCTCTCCCGTCCATTTCCTGAGGAGTATAATTGGGTTTTCCAAACACTCTTTGCTGTTGTGATGCCAATCTTCAGAGTTGTTGAACTTCTGAGTTTGTATCTTTTCCCGGACAAATTGCTCCGGAAGAAATTCAGGATACCAAAAGAGAATTGAAGACATCATTAACTTTAGAATGGATAGTGTGGAATGCAGTAGCTTAGAACTTTACTTCCTAAAATAAGTTCCTGATGAAATGTCAGCAATGAAGGCTCAGTGTTAAGTTCTGACAAAGGGTCCCACTGCTGAAAAGTTAGCTGATTTTGATGTTAAGTGTTTCCAATATTTTCTGTTTTAATTGCCTACTCTTGCACAGGTAAGGAAGGTGATCTGGAAGTTTATATTCCTTGTACAGTATGCAGCTCAGTGAATGCTTACAAATACAGACGACAGCATGCCCTGCTGAAGTCTCACCAGTTAACAGTTGGATAATTGGAATGACCACAGATCTTAGTTTTCAAATTTTCTGTGTTTTCTGATAAGGCTTCATTCCCTGCAAGCACAGTTGTGCAAAATTTACTTGATTATTTGGTGACTTTTTCTGATTTATGTGTTCTGGTAACTTGAAATATTTTGAAATGTAATTAGAATAAAATATACCTTTGCAATATTATGGTTAATTTACTATACGTAGTTATGGGGCAATTCAATCTTGTTTCTGATTCCATAATATCATAATGTATTTTGTATTCCTCTATGCAAGTAATTAATTAATTAAAATATTGAAAAAGAAAAAGAAATATTTTGAAATGTAATAAGCATTTTGAAGATACAGATTTATTAGACTGATAGAAATTAAGCCAGCTGTGTAAACATCATCAATAGCTTGTCCTGATCCAGTCACACAGGAAGCTCACCAGTGTCTCAACTTCACCAATTGCTTGTCCTGATCCAATCCGTAGGAAGCACACCAAAACCTTAACTTCATCAAAAGTTTGTCCGGATCAGTCAAGCACATCAGCACTTCCATTTCATCAATAGCTTATCCTGATGCAATCACGTAGAAAGCACACCAACACCTCAACTTCCTCAAATGGCTAAGGAAATTCAGCAGCATGTTCCTGTTTATAGAGCATTATAAAAAGCATCCTATCCAGATGCTTCAAAGCTAGGTATGACAACGGTCTGCTCAAGACTACAAAAAACTGCAGGGAGTTGTGGACACACCCCAGTCTATTATGAAAACCAGCCTCCCCTCCACGGGTTCTGTCTGAGCTTCTTGCAACTTCAAAAAAAACAACCGGAATAAATCAAAGACACTTCCCACTCTGGATATTCTCTCTTCTATCTATTTCCATTGGGCAGGAGATATAAAAGCTTGGAAACACACACTAGCAGACTCAAGGATAGCTTCTACCCTGTTATTACAAGAACCTTGAATGGACCTCATGTATGGTAAAGGTGAACTCTTGACCTCACAATATGCCTTGTCGTGGCCCTTGTATCTTATTGTCTAACTGTATTCTCAATACCTCCAGTCCTTATATATGTCACTGTAACACTATCTTCTGCATTTCCCTTGTACTACCTCAATGTACTTATGCCTTGCATGGATAACAGCAAAACTACACTTTTCCCTTTATCTTGGTACGTGTCAATAATAAACCAATTCTAATTCCAGTTCCATGAACAACATTAGCAATAGTATAGGCGGAATCAGCAACCCTAATTTGGAGAGCTTCAGATTTGTTTTCACAATTGAGTATGCCTTCAGCAGGATACACTGAAATCTATCTTTGGTTCCATCCAGCGAAGTTGTTTTCATACTGCTGATCTGCTAAACCCCAACTTCCAACCACTTCACACCAGATTCACCATCATCACTCTGTTCATCACGGGCACAATGCTCCCCACCATCGAGGAAGTTTTCAAAACAAGTGTCTCAAGAAGGCAGCATCCAAAAGGACCCTCACCATCCAAGACATACCCTAGTCTTGTTACCTCTCCCATCAGGGATATAGGACAGGAGCCTGAAGACACACACTCAATGTTTTGGTTTAGCTATTAGTTAAGAAGGCATACAGTGCATTGGCCTTCATCAACCGTGGGATTGAGTTTAAGAGCCGAGAGGTAATGTTACAGCTATAAGGGACCCTGGTCAGACCCCTCTTGGAGTACTGTGCTCAGTTCTGGTCACCTCATTGCAGGAAGGATGTGGAAACTATAGAAAGGGTGCGCAGGAGATTTACAAGGATGTTGCCTGGATTGGAGAGCGTGCCTTATGAGAATAGGTTGAGTGAACTTGGCCTTTTCTCCTTGGAGTGATGGAGGATGAGAGGTGAACTGATACAGGTGAATAAGATGATGAGAGGCATTGATCATGTGGATAGTCAGAGGCTTTTTCCCAGGGCTGAAATGGCTATCATGAGAGGGCACAGTTTTAAGGTGCTTGGAAGTAGGTACAGAGGAGATGTCAGGGGTAAGTTTTTTATGCAGAGAATGGTGAATGCATGCAATAGGCTGCCAGCAATGGTGGTGGAGGCAGATATGATACAGTCTTTTAAGAGACTCTTGGATAGGTACATGGAGCTTACAAAAATAGAGGGCTATGGGTGACCCTAGATAATTTCTAAAGTAAGTACATGTTCAGCACAGCATTGTGGGCCGAAGGGCCTGTATTGTGCTGTAGTTTTTCTATGTTTCTATGTTTTTATGTTTTAGCAACAGCTTCGTCCTCTCTGCCATCAGATTTCTGAATGGTCCATGAACACTACCTCACTATTCCTCTTTTGCACTATACGTTTATTTTACTTTTGTAACTTATAGTATTTTAATGTCTTGCACTGCATTGCTGCCATAAAATCCACATCTAAAAACCTCATGACATACCAGTGATAATAAAACTGGTTCTGATTCTGGCCCCCATTCTTGGCCTTTTGCTTTCAAGACCTGATTTAATCTTACACCCTGCACCCTGAAATGCCAACTCTTTCCTAATCTGTGGCCGTTAAAACTACAAAGTCCATTTCTACATAATTAGAAGGTCCTCCTGGACTTTGAGTAGCCCCTCACCTCCACAGCTCTGTAGCTATGTTGATATTTACCTTACTTCCAATATCCCTGAGCTATGACTGGTTCTGGGAATATCTGCACTCCCCAGTGGTCATAGCAGACTCATAGTCATAGTCATAGTCATACTTTATTGATCCCGAGGGAAATTGGTTTTCATTACAGTTGCACCATAAACAATTAAATAGTAATAAAACCATAAATAATTAAATAGTAATATGTGAATTATGCCAGGAAATAAGTCCAGGACCAGCCTATTGGCTCAGGGTGTCTGACCCTCCAAGGGAGGAGTTGTAAAGTTTGATGGCCACAGGCAGGAATGACTTCCTATGATGCTCAGTGTTGCATCTCGGTGGAATGAGTCTCTGGCTGAATGTACTCCTGTGCCCAACCAGTCCATTATGTAGTGGATGGGAGACATTGTCCAAGATGGCATGCAACTTGGACAGCATCCTCTTTTTAGACACCACCGTCAGAGAGTCCAGTTCCATCCCCACAACATCACTGGCCTTACGAATGAGTTTGTTGATTCTGTTGGTGTTTGCTACCCTCAGCCTGCTGCCCCAGCACACAACAGCAAACATGATCGCACTGGCCACCACAGACTCGTAGAACATCCTCAGCATCGTCCGACAGATGTTAAAGGACCTCAGTCTCCTCAGGAAATAGAGACGGCTCTGACCCTTCTTGTAGACAGCCTCAGTGTTCTTTGACCAGTCCAGTTTATTGTCAATTCGTATCCCCAGGTATTTGTAATCCTCCACCATGTCCACACTGACCCCCTGAATGGAAACAGGAGTCACTGGTGCCTTAGCCCTCCTCAGGTCTACCACCAGCTCCTTAGTCTTTTTCACATTAAGCTGCAGATAATTGTGCTCACACCATGTGACAAAGTTTCCTACTGTAGCCCTGTACTCAGCCTCATCTCCCTTGCTGATGCATCCAACTATGGCAGAGTCATCCAAAAACTTCTGAGGATGACAAGACTCTGTGCAGTAGTTGAAGTCCGAGTTGTAAATGGTGAAGAGAAAGGGAAACAAGACAGTCCCCTGTGGAGCCCCAGTGCTGCTGATCATTCTGTCGGACACACAGTGTTGCAAGCACACGTACCGTGGTTCGCCAGTCAGGTAATCAAGAATCCATGACATCAGGAAAGTGTCTCCAAAATGTGTCATGCCTTTAGGAAGCCACTTAGCATGGATAAATGCTACCCAATATTATGATTTTTATTTTATTTTATTTATTTATAGCGATAAAGTGCAGACTAGGCCCTTCCAACCCTTTGAGCCGCAAAAGCCAACGACCCTGACTTAACCCCAGCCTAATCACAGAACAATTTACAATGACCAATTAACCTACCAACTAGGGCATTGGGAGGAAACCAGAGCACCCGGAGGAAACCCATGCGGTCATGGAGAGAACATACAAACTCCTTACAGACAGTGGCAGAAACCATCCGTCCATGAACTAAATGGTTTGGTCCCACCTCATTCCTCTGTTTGTACACAGTTATAATGCCTTTCTCTAATATTCAGGTCTTCACTGTCAATTAATTCTTACCATGGAATCAAGCAAGGCATTTTTGGTGAATGAAGAATGAAGGTGAGCAAAGAGTTCTGGGTCTTCATTTTCTAGACGAATCATCACTCTTTCTGCCATTCCAAAAATTTCAGGCTACGTTGGCAATAGATTATGAATGAGCAGATGCAGATACATGGCTAGCTCATATGGATGTTCAGCTGTTGAACAAGAAAAGGAAATGTGTGTGACTGGGTAGATTTGTAGGTGTCTTCCAAGCTCATTCTACATAATAAATTTTCCTTGCTTCTAAATTGTTTCTACTGGCTTAGGGCATTTATTACCTTTTCTTTCTTATTCCTTCTATGCTTACTCTTCTCCCTGTCACAATATTCTATTTCTAATTATATACCATTTGTAAAGAAAAAGGACATTATCAAACTACATCACATAGGTCACAATAGGACAAATGACGTCTAGAGGTGGAGAGCTTTCTGAGGGAATTTCAGTGCTTTGAGACCATTGTGCAGTTGTGATTAAATCTGTGTATGACCAAAATGCCAGAAGAACATTAGTATCTCAAATGCTACAGGGCTGGAATAGATGTATAGGACATCAGAGTGTGTTCTTTTCTGGGTGGCTAACCTTGGCATAGGTGAACTACGACATTGGAAATAGAGAGCTGCTCACAGTCAAGTTGGCTCTGGATGAATGCTAGCTTGAGGGAGCCAACAGCCCCTTTATCGTATGGGCAGACCACAAGATCCTGACTTATATTCAGGAGGCCAAGAGACTGAATTCCAGGCAGGCCAGGTGGTCTTTTCTCTTTAACTGTTTTAATTTCATCCTTACCTATCGACAAGGATCTAAGAACCAGAATAGTCATAGTCATAGTGATACTTTATTGATCCCAGGGGAAATTGGTTTTTGTTACAGTTGCACCATAAATAATTAAATAGTAATAAAACCATAAATAATTAAATAGTAATATGTAAATTATGCCAGGAAATAAGTCCAGGACCAGCCTATTGGCTCAGGCTGTCTGACCCTCCAAGGGAGGAGTTGTAAAGTTTGATGGCCACAGGCAGGAATGACTTCCTATGATGCTCTGTGTTGCATCTCGGTGGAATGAGTCTCTGGCTGAATGTACTCCTGTGCCCAACCAGTCCATTATGTAGTGGATGGGAGACATTGTCCAAGATGGCATGGAACTTGGACAGCATCCTCTTTTCAGACACCACCATCAGAGAGTCCAGTTCCATCCCCACAACATCACTGGCCTTACGAATGAGTTTGTTGATTCTGTTGGTGTCTGCTACCCTCAGCCTGCTGCCCCAGCACACAACAGCAAACATGATCGCACTGGCCACCACAGACCCGTAGAACAGCCAGATGCCTTGTCCCATCAGTTTGACGAACCCAAATGAGAGGAGCAGCCTACCACCATTTTGCCCCAAGGTGATAGTGCCAATTCAGTGGGGAATCGACACACTTGTTCAGAAGACCTAGGCACAAGGGGAGATCCCTCAGAATGGCCCTCCAGGTCAACTGTTCGTTCCCAGTTCTGTCCGGTCTCAGGTTCTTCAATGGAGAAATGCATCGAGAATGACCTCTTACCCAGGGATTTCCAGGATCTTCGAGTTCATTAAGAGAAGATATTGCTGGCCTAGAATGGTGAGGGAGGTCTGTCAATATATGCAGGCATGGGCGGTGTGCACCTAGAACAAGGAACCCTGCACCCAATCTCAAGGGCTCCTTCACCCTCAGCCTGTTCCACAAAGAGCATGGGCGCACATCTCCATGGACTTTGTCACAGGCCTGCCTCCTTCCAAGGGGATGATCATTATCATGGTAAATGTAGATTATGTTTTGAAAGCCTGCAAATTCATTGCCTTGGACAGACTACCATCTGCAGTGCAGATGACCAAAATTGTCCTGCACCAGATCTTGAGGATCCATGGTTTTCTGGTGGACATTGTGTTGGATCGTGGTCTGTGATTCACGTAATGTTTTTGGAGGGTATTCTATAAGCTGATTGGGGCAACAGCAACGCTTTCCTCTGGGTTTCACCTGTAGCCCAACAGCTAGACAGAGCAGGTGAACCAAGATTTGGAATGAACCCTAAAGTGCCTGGCCTCTGAAAAACCAGCTGAGTGTTGCAACCACTTGATGTGGGTAGAGGTCCTACACAACACTTTACAGCATTCGGAGCACAGGACGTCCCCCTTTCAAATGCCAATTTGGGTATTCTCTGCCACTCTTCCCTGAGCAGGAGGCCGAAGTTGGGGTTTCTGTTCCAAAGATCCAGTCTGACGCTGCAAGGAGAGATGGACTCGGACGAGAGAGATTTTGTTAGCTTCTAAGGAAAATGCCTCAAGGAAAACAAGCATGCGGATAGACAACATCCAATTTTATTTTCCCAGCTTTTCCAAGCAAAGTATGAAATTGTCTGTCTTAAGCAACACACATAAAATGCTGGAGAAATTCAGCAAATCAGGCAGCATCTACGGAAATAAATAAACAATTAACATTTTGGGTTAAGACCCTGATTCAGGATCCTGTGTTGCTTTGGATTTCCAGCATCTGCAGACTTTTTTGTGTCTATGAAACTGTTTATCTTACTCAGCTTTGCCTCTTTTGAGAATGTGACCCATTGTTCTAGACAATGCAGCCAGAGGAAACATCGACTGATATGTTTTTAAAATCAATGCTAGTTACTGACCAACCATTACATTTTGATTTGTCTGATTTGTTCCTGCTTTGTTAAACAGTGATGCTCCCCCACAAGGTGGACACAACTGATTCATGACATGAAAAAAGTAGCTATACAGATTTGGAAATTAAATAGGTAGGAATAATGCCTTTGAAATGCCATTTTGCAGATGAAATAGTCACGAGTAGTGCCCTGGTTTGTACAAAACAAGTCATATGTATGGACAGCATGTAGTTTCTTCTGGAGCATGCATTACTAACATCTAGAAAAATATATCAAATTACTTATGATAGGACTCCAATTTGTCATACTCTATTTTTGAACACTTTGGTGAATCATCAGTCCTTGACTTGGTTATCTTTAAAACCTTCAGGGTTAGAACATTAAAGCTGTGTACATCCAGATCATCAAAATGCCTATCATTTTCGACCAAGGCTATGTTCATTGCCATCCAATCTTGTCACATCATTTTATCTGTGCTGGAGCTAGTGGTTCATTGGCTAACTGTTTCAAACAATTTAAGAGATCAGCACTGCTCAGTCCTCTCCTAGTTAATTCTGTTCCTATTTCCAATCAATGAGCTCTTACAGTCATGATTCAAACCCAAACTTTTGCTGATGATGTCATTTCACATCCATTAACACCGTTCAACTGCAGCTCTGCAGTGTTCGTGACCTCCCACCGATATCAGTCACAATGGATGAATCACAGGTTTTTTGGTCTTCACCATGCTAATGAATGGGACATAGAGAATTTTGTTCCTTTCTATTAAAGCAAACTAATTTATGATTCATATCTAAACAATATCTATTCACAATCTTTGATGGATCCAAATATAATTTCACTTCCTGAGTACAGGAACAGGAGTATGCTATTCAGTCCTCCGGCTACAATCAGATCTTATACCACATATACAGTACCTCAACTCAATTTACTCATTCCCTCCTCTATATTCTCAACAGATTAACACAATATACAGAATCTCATGGGTAGTGATGTGGAGATACATCTCCATCAAAGGAGGTCTAAAGCCCTCCTTCCCTCTGTTAGCCTGCAGGTCATCCTTGGGCAAAGTGTGGCACCTGCTTAGCCCCCCCGATCAGGGTCATGTGTAGCCATGGGAGCAGGTGGCGGATGGTCGTATGAGCAGCCGGTGCATATCACAAATCCTGGTTGTGCGACCACTGACGCCAGGCAGACAATCTCTGAAGAGTATAGATAATGGCTGGGGTCAGCCATCTTATAAAGACACTGCCCAGAAGAAACAAACCACTTCTGTAGAAAAAAATTCCCAAAAACAATCATGGTCATGGAAAGACCATGATCGCCCACATCATATGACACGGCAGGTAACAAACAAATGAACAGAATCTGACTATCAGACTTTAGAGGAAGAGGTGACAAATCATGAAAACAATGTCACGGATCTTCTAAATTTGTTTTTTGCCTACATGTAGCAATCTGAAATCTAGCACAATATGTAGGAGGAAGGTTTGGAATCATAGAAGCATGAAGTAATACAGCATGGAAACCCGTCCCTCAGCCCAATTCTTCCACACCAACCATGGTGTCCACCAATCTACTCCCATTTGTCCATATTTGTCTCATATCCATACAAACCCCTTCTATCCACGTATAGTACCACAAACCTCAAGTAAAAGGAAGGTACTTGTATTTATCAACTTTATCTCCAACTTCCACCCTGCCCTTAAATTCACTTGGTCCATTTCTGACACCTCTCACCCGTTTCTTAAGCTCTCTGACTCCATTTCTGGAAAATGTCTACCAACACCTTTTACAAACCTACTGATTCCCACAACTATCTTGACAATACCTCTTCCCACCCTGACTCCTGTAAAAATACTATTCCCTTTTCTCAGTTCCTTCATCCCCACCACATCTGTTAACCACTTACCTCCCTCCCCCCACCCTCTGCTTTCTTCAAGGATCGCTCTCTCTGTGTTTCCCTTGTCCATTTGTCTCTCCCCACTAATCTCCCTCCTGGCACATAACCCTGCAAGCTACAGAAGTGCTGCATTTGCCCATTCATTTTCTCCCTTACCTCCATTCAGAGCCCAAAATAATACTTCCAATAGAGGCAACACTTCACCTACAAATCTGTTGGGGATACTGTATTTATTATATCCGGTGCTCCTGATGCGGCCTCCTCTACATTAGTGAGACCATACATAAATTAGGGGACTGCTTTATTGAGCTCCTCCACTCCACCCGTCTGCCAAAAGCAGAATTTCCTGGTGGCCAAACATTTTAATTTTGATTCCCATTTCCGTAGCAACATGTCGGTCCATGGCCTCCTCTTATTCCATCTAGTTAGGCTCCAACCTGATGGCATGTACATTGATTTTTGCTTGCGGTATTTTTTCCCTTTCCTTTCCCTTTACTTCTAATCCCGACTCTGACCTCTTATCTCCTCTCCTCTCCTCCCCTACCTATTGCCTTCCCCTGGAGCTGCTCCTTCTTCCATTTCTCTCATGGATCGCTCTATTTTCCTATCATGTTCCTTCTTCTTCAGCCCTTTACCTTTCCCACCCACCTGTCTTCACCCATCACCTTCTAGCTTGTCCTCCTTTTCCTTTCCCCACCGTTTTATTCTGATGACTTCCCCCTTCCTTTCCTGTGCTGACAAAGGGTCTTGGCTCAAAACATCAACTGTTTATTCATTTCCAAAGATATTGTCTTATCTGCTGAGTTCATCCAACATTTTATATGTATTGCTCGGGATTTCCAGCATCTACAGAAACTATTGTGTTTGTAACTTGTATTTGTACTGTATCTCGATCCTTTTCAAGACAATAACCTATCCCTCAACGTCAGCAAAACGAAGGAATTGGTTGTTGACTTCAGAAGGAGCAGCGGACTGCACGACCCAATTTACATCGGTGGTGCGCAAGTGGAACAGGTCAAAAGCTTTAAGTTCCTCGGGGTCAATATCGCAAATGACCTGACTTGGTCCAACCAAGCAGAGTCCACTGCCAAGAAGGCCCACCAGCGTCTTTACTTCCTGAGAAAACTAAAGAAATTTGGCCTGTCCCCTAAAACCCTCACTAATTTTTATAGATGCACTGTAGAAAGCATTCTTCTAGGGTGCATCACAACCTGGTATGGAAGTTGTCCTGTCCAAGACCGGAAGAAGCTGCAGAAGATCGTGAACACGGCACAGCACATCACACAAACCAATCTTCCGTTCTTGGACTCACTTTACACCGCACGCTGTCGGAGCGGTGCTGCCAGGATAATCAAGGACACGACCCACGCAGCCAACAGACTTTTCGTCCCTGTTCCCTCCAAGAGAAGGTTCAGCAGCTTGAAGACTCGTATGGCCAGATTTGGGAACAGCTTCCTTCCAGCTGTGATAAGACTGCTGAACGAATCCTGACCCAGATCTGGGCCGTACCCTCCAAATATCCGGACCTGCCTCTCAGTTTTTTTGCACTTCCTTACTTCCCATTTTTCTATTTTCTATTTATGATTTATAATTTAAATTTTTAATATTTACTAATTTTAACTATTTTTAATATCTTTAGTATTTAGTATTTGTAATCCAGGGAGTGTGAAGCGCAGAATCAAATATCGCTGTGATGATTGTACGTTCTAGTACCAATTGTTTGGCGACAATAAAGTATGAAGTATAAAAAGGTTATCCCAAATAGCTTTATTAGCTTAAAGAAACTCAATGAGTCTCTATTCCAATGGTCCTCCCAAACTGAAGAGACTTCTGTTTCTGTGTTCCTTTCAAACTCAACATGTTGTCTTTCTCAAACTACTCTCAAACTCCAGCATCTTCAAATCTTCAAATTCACCTGCTCCTCTTAAACCTAGGGAACCTCTTAAATACTCTGTTTCTGCACTCATCTTTATAGTCGGGGGCGTGGGGGCTCAATTCTATTAAGAACAACACATGACTAGAAGCTTTTTTGCTTTAAGAGCAGCACACCAAGCATTTTGGAGGTGGGCATGAATAGAGATCCCTAGATTTAAGAGCAGCCCATGAATATGGGTTCTACAAATGGAGCATGGAAACAGAGACCCCTTAAGTTTCTTTAGCTGTAAAGTCGCTTGGGATATTCTGAAAAGGACTCAGGATATTGAAAGCAACACACATCAAAGTTGCTGGTGAACGCAGCAGGCCAGGCAGCATCTCTAGGAAGAGGTACAGTTGATGTTTCAGGCCGAGACCCTTCGTCAGGACTTCGAAGTCCTGACGAAGGGTCTCAACCTGAAACGTCGACTGTACCTCTAATTAGCGATGCTGCCTGGCCTGCTGCGTTCACCAGCAACTTTGATGTGTGTTGCTTGAATTTCCAGCATCTGCAGAATTCCTGTTGTCAGGATATTGAAAACAAGTTTCTTCCTTTTACCTGAGATGATTAGAGTTAGTGAGGCTCTGAAAATTGATGTCCTGTGCTGAGGAGGAGAACAGGAGATAGAAACTCACTGAGTAATAGGGGACAACAAAAAGGTAGGTGAACTGAATAAGTATTTGGGTCAGTCTTCACTACCACAGAAGCAGTATGGTGAAAGTTCCAGGTGTCAGGGGTCATGAAGTGTGTGGTTACCATAACTCAAGAGAAGCTTCTTGGGTAACTGAAGTTCTGAAGGTAGATAAGTCACCTGGACAATATGCTATACACCCAAGGTTCTGAAAGAGAAGGCTAAAGAGATCGAGAATGCATTAGTAACGTGCTTTCAAAAATCACTAGATTCTGAAATGGTTCCGTAAGACTGGAAAATTGCAAATGTCACTCCACTCTTCAAGAAGAGAGAGAGGCAGAAGAAAGGAAACTATAGGCCAGTTAGTCTGATCTCAGTGGTTGGGACGATGTTGGAGTCGATTATTAAGGATGAGGTGTTAGGGTACTTGGAGGCACATGATAAAATAGGCCATAATCAGCATGGTTTCCTCAAGAGAAAATCTTGCCTGACAAATTTGTTGGAATTCTTTGAAGAAATAACAAGCAGAATAGACAAAGGAGAATTGGTTGATGTTGTGTACTTGGATTTTCAGAAGGCCTTTGACAAAGTGCCACACTTGAGGCTGCTTAAAAAGCTACCAGTCCATGGTATTACAGGAAAGATTCTTGCATGGATAAAGCAGGGGCTGATTGGTAGCAGGCAAAGATTGGGAATAAAGGAAGCCTTTTCCGTTTGGCTGCCAGTGACTAATGATAAAGAACAGACCATGGGCACGGTAAAAAGTCTCAAAGTCTCTCGAAACTCCCATCATCTCACGCAGACGGTGAACCTCCAGTGTCGTAAACTTGCCGATGCAGCATCCTGGAAGCATCCGACCACAGTCCGCTCCGAGTCTGTCTGAAAACTCCAAGCCTTCAACCAGCTCTCCGACACCGAGCACTGAGCACCATCTCTGCCCAGCGCTTCGACCCTGGCCCCGGCAACAGGCAATAGGCAAAGCCGAGGATTTGGGGCCTTCCCCTCTGGAGATTCTTGATCACACAGTAGCAGTGGCAGCGAAGCAGGCATTTCAGAAGTTTCTCCAGGTGTTCCTCCGTGCTTCTCACGGCTGTCTCCATCAAAATCAGGATTGTGAACGGCCCCTAGTTAACACATACAATATCATTCAGAACAGCCGCGTGCGCTGCATCGTGCCGCCATCTTCTCCTCCCTCCTCCCTTGGGAACCTCTAGGAATAAGGGAGAAGGCAAGAGATTGAGGCTGAGAGAAAAATTGGATCAGCCAGGAGGAAATGGCGGAGCAGAATTGATGGGCCAAATGGCCTAATTCTGCTCCTATATCTTATAGTCATATGGTCTTGTGGAGTTTAGAATTTTGAATATGCTCACTGATGAAGGGTTGGGAAGAGAAGCAGAAACTAGAGTCAAAGAAGAATGAAAGTGAAATGATAATCCATTTAGGCAGGCTTAAGTTAAGGACAAATATCAAGAAGGAGTGTTGCCCTGTTCTTCAAAGATTTCTTAAATCCACCCAAGAGAGAAAAAACACAGCACCAAGAAAAAAAACACAGCACCTCAATTATTGGCTAACAATCCACCTGAAAATAAGCTCCTTTGAAATTCCAGCTCTCCCTCAACCCTGTAACGGAGTGCCAACCTATTTCTTCCATTGTTGAATCTTTTTCCTAAATGTTGCTTTTTATGTACAGTATAGAGTAAAGCTAAAGCATTTTGTTACAATATCTGACGAGGCTCTTTCATACCACCTTTTTCTGGCTCTTTCCCCCCTTCCTTTCCAGTCCTATTGAGAGGTTTCAGCCCAAAACATCATCTGTTTATTCACCTCCATAGATGCTGCCTGACTTAAGAGAGTTCCTCCAGAACTTTGAGTGTGTTGGTTAAGAAACATAACTTTACGTGTCATAATATATATATTAATACAATAAATACCATATAACATGTAATACATTATATAGTTTATAATATAGTTATTATATTGCAATATATAATACATGTACATAAAATTACGTTTTAAATAAGGTAATTAAATTTCTTGCCTTTGGCTTCCAAATCTTCCTTTCTGTTATACCTTTTCTTATTTTGATCTCTCTTATTGTCATCGCTCATGATCTATGCTTCTCTGAACATGATCCCTTTGCAATACTCGAGCTGAACTTATTTGAATAAGTACATAGATTGAAGGGACTCATAGGGATACGAAATAAATGTGGATAAATGGGAGTAGCTTGGTGGACATCATGATAGGCATGGAGAAAATGGGCCAAATGGCCTGTTTATTACTCTATGATTCTACACTCCTAATCTTCCTCCTGCTGGAATTCAATTTGCTATTCTGTCATTTCTAATGTAGGCAGAAAACAAAAGTTACACATTGATGACATTTTTTTCATGATTTTTCACCTCTTCCTCTTACATCTGATTCCTGCTTCCCTGAAGTAATCATTCTTCATAGGTTTGCTGAACCATTGAGCGATGGTAATATATTGCTCATGTTTGTCTCATATCCTGTTAAACTCCTCCTATTCACATGTTTATTCAAATAAGTATAGCCTAAGTATTGCAAAGGGAATATTCAGATAAGCATAGATCATGAGAGACATCATAATTAGATTTGATTTTGACAATATGGGCACCTTCCAGCAGATACAATATCTATCTATAATCTCCTACCAACCTATAGCACTCTATGTAAGATATATATGGACAATTCTGGCCTTCTGAGCATCTCCAAATTTAAGTGCTTTCTCATCAGTAGTCAAGTCTGTGAGTCCAGTAGGGAAACAGTAGGCTGATATCTATGAGTCTGTGGGTCCGATGGAGGCTGGAGGCCTGGATCGGTGTAGGTAGGGCAGTGGATGGGAGGGAAGAATGTGGCTTGTTTTGCTACTGTTCTGTTGAACATCGTGGGCATGTTTTGATGGTACCAGGATATGTGGCCACACTTGCAGGCTGCCCGAGCACGTCCTTAGGTTGTGCTGGTTGTTAAAGCAAACGAAATATTTCACTGTATATTTTCAACGTATGTGTGATAATTAAATTAATCTGAATCTGAAACCCTGGGTCAGGAATTATTTCCTTAAGCCTTGCCTTCTTTCCATCTTCCTTTTGCATCTTAAGACTTTTTAAAATCTACTCCTTTCATCAAAATTTGGGTTATCTAATTTAGAATCTCCTCCATACAGTAATGCAGATCATGTTATGTGAAAGTCATTACATAAGAAAGTTGATGCTATTGCAAAGCAATCAATAATGGTGTTGTTTGACCAGGTCCTAAGACCAATTCCAGTGTACTTTCTACAACATAGAGCTGAGCTCAGTACTAACAGGAGTCAAGCTGAAGCCATTTGATATGTTTGAGCAAATTACACATTATATTTAATCAACTCAGAGTTTCGCTAATTTAATTTTTAAAAGTTCTTTTATATTGCAACTTCTTAGTTACTCACACTTAGATGATGAATGTTTAAAAGCAACTTGAAGAGGAAAGAGCCAGTATATTAGGTACGGTTGGAATGTTCCATCATAAACATACAGGACATTGAGTGCCTTGCTAGCTTCCAAAAGCATCCGCTCATTTGTGGCAAAGGGCTGCATGCAGGGTGTCTTCTCAAATTTCTGTCTCAATGGGAAATGTCCACATGAACCGTTAATGATAATCAGCTAGTTGAAATCATTTTTCAGACATTTCTATCAGGCTGTTTGCACTTAATTATAATGAAGTCCAAAATATAATTAAGTTCAGGAAAATAAGTATTTCATTGTCCTTGAATTCAGTAATGTATGAGATACTAATTGTGTCTAATAATGTGAACTGATAGTAGCATGCAGCATACTCAAAAGGAAATGAATTGAATCTGATCCAACATATTTTTCATTTAGTATCTCTTACATCTGATTATAGAGGGAGACTTCCATTTTAGTAAGAAGGATCGATGCAGAATTAAAAATAAAATGTAAGTCTCACCTCAACGACAGCATTTTCCACTAGTCCTGAAATAGGAGATCGTGTTGCACTTCTCAGTTTCAGCTCAGCTACTCTGCGTTGAAGTACCCATCCAAATTTCTCCCTGAGACTTTTCTCAACACTTTTGAAAGAAGAGGAAAAGCACATGCGTTCATGGGAAAAGAAACATTTAAAAAATGAGGAAATACAGAATACAAAGTCTTCTTAAAATGTATATATTCCCATGTCAGCTTTCAAGATTATTTAAAGCATCTTACATCACAGGAGCTTTGAAATACAGACATTGATAGTAGGGCAGCTATTCTGTGCACAGCAAACCCCTACAAATATCTACATAACAGTAACCAACTGAATTGGCTAAGAGTTTAAAATGAATCAAAGCTGCAAGGCAATGAAGAAACTGCAGGGTAGTGTGTTTATCATAACAGCTCTTGCTTAAAGCAGGCATGGAACTGACAGGCTGAATGGCCTTCCCTGCTGTAACCACACTGTGATTCTATAATGTGATTTAGAAATAGTGACTGGAGGATGAATTTTGTTTGTCATCCTAAGAATATTTTAATCTTTTAAAAATAATATCTATTCCATAAGACATAAGGCATAAAAGCAGAATTAGGCCATGTGGCCCATCAAGTCTGTTCTGCATTCCATCACGGCTGATTTATTATGCCTCTCAACCCCATTATTCTGCCTTCTCCTCACAACCTTTGATGCCCTGACTCATCAAGGACCTATCAACCTCCGCTTTAAATATACTCAACAACATGCCTCCATGGCAATGAATTCCACAGATTCACCACCCCCTGGCTAAAGAAATTCCTCTTCATCTCTGTTCTAAATGGGCATCCCTCTATTCTGAGGCTGTGCCCTCTGGTCCTAGACTCAACCACCATAGGAAACATCCTCTTCACATCCACTCTAGGCCATTCTATATTCAATAGGTTTCAATGAGATCTCCCGTCCACCTTCTAAGCTCCAGTGAGTACAGGCCCAGAGCCATCAAATGCTCCTTATATGTTAACCCTTTCATTCCTGGAATCATTCTCAGACATCCCACCCTGCAAAAACTCATTTCAGGGAGGTAGCACCATCAATTTGTGGGAGACTCCCGGAACTTCCGGGAGAGGTGGGATGTCTGCAATAGAGTAGCTCCTTAGCAGCCAGCCAGCTAGTTTAAATAACGTTAGCTATGCTAATGAACAAATGACACCTGTTAAACTCACCTTAACATGTCTTTTACAGTCTTAACCCACCATGGGCAATAGAAAAGTCACTGTTGCAAACAGTGCAGCGAGCAACACTGTCATTATTTTTGACCCCTATTAGGCAGGGGTACACTTTAGTGTAGTCTGGTGTGACGTACGTTTTATATTTTCTTTTTTTTTTGGAACACTCTGCCATGGCACGCTCGCTCTCTCTCTCTCTCTCTCGCTCGCGTGCTCTCTCTCTCGTGGTTGCTCGCGCTCTCGCTTGCTTTCTTTCTCGCGTGCTCTCGCTTGCTTTCTCCCTCTCGCTTGCTTTCTCTCTTGCGCTCTCTCTTGCTTTCTCCCTCTCTCTTGCTTTCTCTCTCTCGCTTGCTTTCTCTCTCACACTCTTGCTTGCTTTCTCTCTCGCTCTTTTGCTTTCTCTCGCCCGCTCGCTCTCAAAAAAGTAGATTTCCGTGATATTGTATATAATTTGCAGGCATCAGGGAGCCACTATTCGTATGCGGGAGACTCCCGGAACTTCCGGGAGAGGTGGGATGTCTGCATTCTTGTGAACCTCCTCTGGAGCCTCTCCAATACTAGCACTTCTTTTCTTAAATAAGGGGCCCAGAACTGCCCACAATAGTCCAAGTGCGGTCTGACCAATGTCTTATAATGCCTTACCATTACATTGTTGCTCTTATATTCTAGTTCTCTCAAAGTGTATGCAAACATTGCATTTGCCTTTCTTACCACCTGCAAATGAACCTTGAGGGAATCTTGCACAAGGACTCCAAAGTCCATTTGCATACACAGATCTTTGAATGTTCTTTCCATTTAGAAAATAGTCTATGCTTTTGTTCTTCTACCAAAGTGCATGACCATACACTTCCCTACACTATACTCCAAATGCCAGTTCTTTTCCGATTCTCCCAATCTGTCTAAGCCCTTCTGCAGGCTCCCTGCTTCATCACCTCTACCTGCCTGTTGATCCTACTTTGTATCATCTGGAAGCTTGGCCACAAAACCTTCAAATCCTTCATCCAAACCATTGACAAAGAAAGTGAAAAAAAGTGGTCCCAATACCGACCCCTGTGGAACACCAAAAGTCTCTGGCAGCCAGTCAAGTTTATCATTCATGATTGGCCTTGGCAAATTTTCCACAGAAGTGGTTTGTGAATGCCTTCTTCTGGGCAGTGCCTTTACAAGACAGGTGACACCAGCATTAACAATACTCTTCGGAGATTGTCTGCCTGGTGTCAGTGGTCAAATAACCAGGGCTTGTGATATGCCCCAGCTGCTCATACGAAAACCCACCACCTACTCCCATGGGTTCATGTGACTCTGATCAGGGTGGGGGGGGGGGGTTGCTAAGCAGGTGTTACACCTTGCCCAAGGATGGCCTGCAGACTAGCAGAGGGAGGGAGTGCCTTATACCTCCTTTAGTAGTGATGTATTTCCATCCTGCCACCCAACCAGATTAATCCTCCCTTAATCCCACTTTCTGCCTCCTGCCAGTCAGCCAATCCTCTATCCATGCAAGTATATTTTCTGTAATACTTAACTTGTTAAGCAGCCTCATGTGCGGTAACCTGTCAAAGGCCTTCTGAAAATCCAAATAAACAACATCGACTGACTCTCCTTTGTCTATCCTGCCTGTTGTTTCCTCAAAGAACTTCAACAAATATGTCAGGCAAGATTTCCCCTTAAGAAAAACAATGCTGACTTTGGCCTACTTTATCATGTGCCTCCAAGTACCCTGAAACCACATCCTTAATAATAGACTCCAACATCTTCCCAACCACTGAGGTCAAGCTAACTGGTGAAACTTACTTTCTTCTGCACCCCTTCCTTCTTAAAGAGTGGAATGACATTTGCAATTTTCCAGTCCTTCATAACTATTCCAGAATCTAATAATTCTTGAAAGATGATTACTAATGCATCTATAATCTCTTCAGCTACCTCTTTCAGAAGATTGGGTGTAGTCCAACTGGTCCAACTGACTTATCCATCACTTTTCAGCTTTCCAAGCACCTTGTCCTTACTAAGAACAACTACATTCACTTCTGCCCCTGACACTATCAAATATCTGACATACTGCTAGTGTCTTCCATATTGAAGACTGACACAAAATATTTATTAAGTTCATCCGCCACTTCTCTGTTCCTCATTACTACCTCTCCAGTGTCTTTTTCCAGTGGTCCAATATTGACTGTCGTCTCTCTTTTACTCTTAATATATCTGAAAAAAAACTTTTGATATCCTCTTTTATATTATTGACCAGCTTACATTCATATTTCATCTCTTCTCTCCTTGTAGTTTTTTAGTTGCCTTCTGTTGGTTTTTAAAACTCGAGGAATGATATTGGGACTCAGAGAAAATCTGCAAATGCTGGAAATCAAATTTATACACACAAAATGCTGGAGGAACGCAGCAGGCCAGGCAGCATCTCTGGAAAAGAGTAAACAGGACCCTAATGAAGGGTCTCGGCCCAAAACGTAGACTGTTTACTCTTTTCCATAGATGCTGCCTGGCCTGCTGAGTTCCTCCAGCATTTTCTGTTTATTACCTAGGTTTATAAACTGCTTGAGAGGCTTCACACCTGTATTGCACTGCAGTGGTTATATTACTGTGTTTAGATTCTCTGATCCTTACACATTTTACAGCTTTCTCAAAGGATAATTAACAATGAATTAATTGAATTAACAATTGAATTAACTCAGTTCATCATGATGCTCAGTTTTCCTTTAATTCATTATTGAGTTGTTTCCTAAATACACTGAAGATTTGATTGCCCTGTTAGTTTATTCATTTTATTTGCTGTTGACATATTTTTCTGTGAGGAAAGGCATCTTGACATATTTGACCTACCCATTTGATTATTTGACTTTTGTTCTCTGACCATGTTTAAAGAGCAAGCTATTCAAGAAGAAATTTAAGGAAATTTCTCTGCTAAAGATGAATCTCAAGGTTGTATACTGTATGGAAGACAACACATACAAAATGCTGGAGTAACTTAGCAGGCTAGGACCTGATGAAGGGTCTTGGCCTGAAACGTCAACTGCTTACTCTTTTCCATAGATGCTGCCTGGCCTGCTGAGTTCCTCCAGCATTTTGTGTGTGTTGCTTTGGAATTCTGGAATCTGCAAATTTTCTCGTGTTTGCATACGGTAGACGTACTTGTTAATAAATGTACTTTGAAATTTGAACTTTGAACAAAGGGTTTTAACTCTGGAAATTTCTAGATGCTCAAACGTTATATTGAGTAGAATGTGAGTACCTCAACCAGAAGGATTGCTGTGCTTCTAAAATATGCCTCACCACCATTTACTGAAGGAAGTAGGAAATGCTTCTAAAATGTGTCTCACCACCATTTACTGAAGGAAGTAGGAAATGCTTCTAAAATGTGTCTCACCACCATTTACTGAGGGAAATAGGAATTGCTTCTAAAATGTGTCTCACCACCATTAGGGTTATACAATAAATGCTAGCTTTACATTGATCAATAGGGAGAAAAGAATATTAAAGAAACATTCAAGGCTAAGATCAATAAATAATTCCTGGACAACATAACCTACATTTAAAACCATCTACTTAAAATAATAAAATGGGATGACAAATGTATTATTCTTACTCTACGGAGACTCTGGTCTGGTAGTTTTCATTCATTTTCAGTAGCTTATCCAACCAAGTGAAACTTCTGAGTGTCGATGGAAGCAACCTTCCTTTCAGCCGTTCACAAATGGCAAGCATCTGTTGCCGATCTGACTCGAGGATGGCACAGACGGAGCTTCCAAGTGCCTCACTCTGCACGCAGTTTAGCGGTAGAGGATTCAACTTGGGCTTCAGGTTGTTGTCACCTGCAGAACCACTTAAGATATTACCCTCAAGAAAATTTTTCACTGAGTATGACTCTGTAATATATAATTATGTGGTTAAAATATACTTAATCAAGTAAGAAGCAGAATCTGTATGTGGTGGTTTAAATATTAAAGATTGTACACCTCTAAGATAACTCAATGGTGCAGAAGAAATGGCTTTCAAGGTACATTTGTTAATTGGTTCATTATTGCCAAATGTATTGAGGTACCTGTACAGTGAAAAATTTGTCTTGCATACCATTCATACAGATCAATTCATTACAACAGTGTACTGGTAAGACAATAGCAGAGCGCTGAATAAAATCTTAGTGTTATAGAAAGTACAGTGCTGGTAGACAATGAGGTGCAGGGTCACAGCAAGATAGATTGCAAGGTCAAGTTACCATCTTATCATACTGAGGTATATTCAGAAAAGTGGAAAGTGAGTTTGAGATATTTTGTAAACTAATATTTTGTTAACAGTTCCTAGAAATATTACTTTCTGTGTGGTTGACTTTTGTATTCTTTATCATTTGACCAATGTGTATCAATTTGAGGGCAATTCTAAATTTGTCTATTGGTTTCTCTTGTTTTTTAAGTACTTTCACTCAAGTACATAACTGACCAAGTTAGGTTAAAGAATATTTGTTGTTGATAATGATATTCAAACTAAAACTCCATAAAGTACATGAATTAGCTAATTCTACAAAAATATCAATTCTACAAAAACACCATTCCCAAATCATGGGCAGAATCCTATCCATTGATAGTCAACGGGCAAAAAATAAGATACCGGTAAACTAGTTGGATGCTTCATATAATTCAGCAAAGTCGGAATTACCTTTTAGTGCTTGTTCAAAAGTGGGCTGATATATTAAATTCATAACATGCCAGGGTAGAAAATTAATCTACCAATTTTGGGTTGGCGGTATACACCACTGCCAACACCTTATGAGAGTCAAGAATAGGCAATGAGACAAACCCTCAAATACTGTGTGATATCCTAGCTTCCTTGAACGGGGTATTGAACAAAGAAGCCACTCATGTGAATGAGACAAATGCAAACAATGGGCAGTTCTAATCTGTTTCACTCTACTGAATTCTGAAAATCACTTGTTCGTAATTATGGTTGGCTTCTCTCAACACCCATTATTTATGGTTAACCATGAGTTATGGCTAAGGACTATTACTGCTGTTTGTGTAATACCATTTGAATTTAATTGAAATTCAGATCCTCTCCGCATTGTCAGGTGCAGATCTTTACTCTCAACTGACTTTGGGCGTCTTCCAGCCAATTCTGCCCACAGATACTGTTCTGTAACCGATTTCTGTGCCAAATCAGAATCATAATCCTGTAGGAATAAACAAAGAGAAGCTATGACAAAGAAAGTAAGCTAGTGCAGCATCCATTTGATAGAGATAGTGAAATGTAATGTGACCTTATCCCATCTCTGTGCAGCACTTACAACTGGGTTATAATCTGTCACTATTGAGGCCGATGACATTCCATGTTGAGCAGTTGCTATGAAGTCTTTGGTTCATAGTTCTGAGAAACACATCCGCACCATCTGCCACAAGCAGGACTTCTTGGTGGCCAAACAGTTTAATTCCCATTTCCATTCCATGTCAATCCACGGCCTCCCATTGTCCACTCTCCTCTCCTGTCAGATCCTTTCTTCTCCAGCCCTTGATCTTTCCCACCCACCAGGCTTCACCTATCACCTTCCAACTATCCTCCCTCTCCTCCCCACTTTTAATTCAGGCATCCTTCCCCTTCCCTTTCAGTCCTGATGAAGGGCCTCAACCCAAAACGTCAACTGTTTACTCTTTTCCATAGATGCTGCATGACCTGTTGAGTTCCTCCAGCATTTTCTGTGTGTTGCTGATAATAATAGTAGTAAATAAATAAATAAACAGATATTACTGAGAACATGATTTGTAGAGTCCTTGAAAGTGAGGCCTTAGGTTATGAAATCAGTTCATTGTTGAGGTGAGTGAGGTTATCCATGCTGGTTCAGGAGCCTGATGGTTGAAGGGTGATAACTGTTCCTGAACCTGGTGGTATGGGACCTTAGGCTCCTGTACCTCCTGTACACAACTGATTGAAACGAACTTTGGAATGTCCTGAGGGCTCAGAGGAGAATGGGGGTTGTGGACATTCAAGAAAACCTAGGTTCTTCTCATCTGAGTGAACAAGCTATATAGGGGATCTAAAATCATGAAGGATCTAGACTGTGCACATAAAGAGAAATTGTTCTCATTGGCAAAGTGATCAACAACAAAGGACAAGAACTTCTTATAAAAGATTCAGAAGAGACACAAGGAAAAACACTTATTTATGCAGTGGGTGATTAGAATTTGGAATACATCGCAAGCTGAAGCAATGGAAACAGATTCAATCATTAACATAAGAGGTTCTTCAGATGCTGGAGATCTCAAGCAATGCACACAAAATGCTGGAAAAACAGCAAGTCAGGCAGCATCTATGGGACTCAATCAAGGTATTCAAATGGAAGTTTCATAGGATATGCAATCACAAACAAAAGAAAATCTGTAGATGCTAGAAATCCAAGGATCATACACAAAATGCTGGAAAGTTGTGCATGCAGAACGTGGCAGTGGGACTGGTTGATCTGCTCTTACAGAGAACCAGTAGCCTTCTTCCATCCTGCAACCATTTGATGATACTTTGAAAGGTTTCAAAAGAGATTAGAGATTAGCTTTATTTTGTGATAGGTATATTGAAACATACTGTGAAATGCTTTGCAACACACATCAAAGTTTCTGGTGAACGCAGCAGGCCAGGCAGCATCTCTAGGAAGAGGTACGGTCGACATTTCAGGCCGAGACCCATGTTTTATGTCAACAACAACACAGTCCAATCATGTGTCGCCATGTTACCCCCCCCCTCGCCCCAACAACTTACTAACCCTAACCCGACGTCGTTAGAATGTGGGAGGAAACCAAGTGGTCATGGGGAGAATATAAAAATTCCTTATGGACAGCAGCAGGAGCTAATCCTGATCTTACAGCTGGTATTGTAAAGTAACTGCTATACTAGCATGCCACCCGATATAAAAATGAAATCAACTTAGACCCACCTCAATCTTTCTGTCACTTTCCAGGCTTGAAGCTGATTGAGACCTAAGCAGAGTATGGCTTGTAACCATTGCTGTTATGTCCATTCAACTTAAATTTCTTAAACAACTTAACAAAAGCTCTTCAAGCAAACATATCACCTACTCTGGATTGGAAGCTTAGAAATATCACCTAACACATCATAGATTTTGTGCAAATTAAAGGATTAACAAAGTATTCAAACTCTGAAAAAGTTAGATTGAGATTTATAAGAAACATCACCACACTCATTTAAGTAATTGGGCAATTTTATGATTGAGATGGGTCTGAGTAGATTTCATTTTTAAATCAACATAAATTTGGATTGCTTGAATGACTTTCAGCACCTTTCTACCACTACAATAAATACGATGTGTACTGCTTGAATGTTTATTCATGTTAACAAGTTAATGAGAAGGGCGCTTCAACCCAAGTCATTAATGTTATCTTTTTCATTAAAAAGTGATGCTGCTGTGATCCGTTTTTTACAACATATTCATTGACTTGTGAGACTACTTTGTACAGTTTTCTTCGTTCGATTGTTCTTTCTTTCCTCTCCTTCCTAGAAGTGTATACCTCAGATAAATATTATGTGGAGATTTGTGACAAATATATATATGTACAGTATCTGAAATACATCTTATGGAAATGTTTGATGATGGACTTCAATAAAAAATAAATTACAAAAAAAAGTGATGCTTCTGAAACTAACTGCTTAACATCTGAATTCAAGAAGGAAAATATTCATTCTCCAGAAATGAAATGTCTAGATATTTCATATCACAATGGATTGTGCTTTGATATACACAAGCCACATTTTGAGGTGGTAACATTTTACTCTTTTCAGTTACTTTATTAAAAGTCATTATGTAGCATGATAGAATAACTATTGGTGGTGATTTTGGAAAGAAGGGCTGATGGATCGAGCTAAGCCAGGCTTTAGATGTTAAAACTGTGATTTACAAATCTCAGAAAGATCCAAAGTAACTTAATCCCCATTCATCTAAACAGACATAGTAGAGTTAAGAATGTCGATGAATGAAGTTTCAAAAGAGGCTGTATTCCATTGTCCATCTACAGAGGCAGCCTCAACCTCTTCAGGGGGAGCATTTTAGGTGAATGAGATAGAGAACTGAATGGAAGATACACTGTAAATTTTCTAGTAAAGTACAGTGGAATCCAGTTAATTAGGCCATCAGTTAATCAGACAGCCACTTATTTGGGACAATTCTGAAAGAACAAAAACTAATCAAGAAAATAGCTGGGATTGACCGTTTATTTGGGACACTATTCCGCTTAATTGGGACAGAAGACTGTTGCCAAACAGTTCCTAACTTGCAACATTACACCGTGCTTGAGTGAACAGTTTTTAAGTAGCATCAGTTGCGTGAGTTTGTATTCAAAAACAGTGATTTGTTTTTACACAGAGAGTTAGCAAAAAATAAGCAGTAAGACAATTCAGAACTGTTTGAATTACTGTGGTTTCAAACATTCAGACTTGGAGATGCCAGAAACAGCCAGGAGTGAAAATGAATTGATTTCATTAGTTCAACAAGTTAAAAACTACGAAAAATTTGAAGGTATCAACAATCATCTTGAATGTTACAATGAAAATGAAGATTTGGAGGATGCAATCATCGAAAGCATTGTATGAAGACATGGCATTATCTGCACTGTCAGCGTTGATTTTGTTCATTTACACTTAATCTAAAGAACACACAACATACACATGATGAATTCTTCCATCGATAACTATTAGGAACTAATACACAGTGTTACAGTACTGTAGGAGTATTGAGAGTGTTTCTGTATTTTATATAAATACATAATTTGTTACTCAGTTAACTGGTATTTTGTCGTTTTTATACCTTTTTAACTATTTCTGTGATAACTTTGGCTAATTAAGGCAGCCGCTTAATTGGATCAAAATGTACCTGTCCCAATGTGTCCCAATTAACTGGAATCCACTGTATACTTCTCTCTCTCTCTGTAAAAACTCACCTCTGATATCTTCTCTAAACTTTAGGCAGTATCATCCTGGGATAAAGGCACACTCTATCTGTGCCTCTTATAATCTTATACACCTCTATCAGGTCACCCCCTCATCCTCCTTCACTCTTTCTTGCTCAGGCTTTCCACATAAGACGTGCTCTCTAATCCAAGCAACATCCTGGTAAATCTCATCTGCACCCTCGCTAGTGCTTGTACATCCTTCCGCCAGTGAGATGACCAGAACCGAAAACAAATGTAGTCTAACCAGAGTTTTATCCCGGTTTTCAGAAAAATGAAAATGAAGATGTATTTATCATGCAAATAGATTTTTTAAATGTAATGTCAAAGGCAGCTTACCATCATGATACTGAAGGGAAAAGGGAAGCCAATTAATAATATTAATATCAACTAGAAACATCTAAAAATGTTTGTTAAATAATATTTTATGCTAATTGCTTTATATTTAAAGATTTACTGTCTTGAATTTTAAAATTAGACAATTGCCTACACAAAGAAGAAACCACAACTATAACCAGCCATTGATTTTTTCCCAATTTCAGCTGACTGAGCCACTTAAAGGATTGACGGTGGATATGCAATGGCAAGCATTTAAAGATTGCATGGATGAACTACAACAATTGTTCATCCCAGTTTGGCAAAAGAATAAATCAAGGAAGGTAGTGCACCCGTGGCTGACAAGAGAAATTAGGGATAGTATCAATTCCAAAGAAGAAGCATACAAATTAGCCAGAAAAAGTGGCTCACCTGAGGACTGGGAGAAATTCAGAGTTCAGCAGAGGAGGACAAAGGGCTTAATTAGGAAAGGGAAAAAAGATTATGAGAGAAAACTGGCAGGGAACATAAAAACTGACTGTAAAAGCTTTTATAGATATGTAAAAAGGAAAAGACTGGTAAAGACAAATGTAGGTCCCCTACAGACAGAAACAGGTGAATTGATTATGGGGAGCAAGGACATGGCAAGGTGACTTGGATAGGTTGGGTGAGTGGACAAATTCATGGCAGATGCAATTTAATGTGGATAAATGTGAAGTTATCCACTTTGGTGGCAAAAATAGGAAAACAGATTATTATCTGAATGGTGGCCGATTAGGAAAAGGGGAGGTGCAACGAGACCTGGGTGTCATTATACACCAGTCATTGAAAGTGGGCATGCAGGTACAGCAGGCGGTGAAAAAGGCAAATGGTATGCTGGCATTTATAGCGAGAGGATTCGAGTACAGGAGCAGGGAGGTACTACTGCAGTTGTACAAGGCCTTGGTGAGACCACACCTGGAGTATTGTGTGCAGTTTTGGTCCCCTAATCTGAGGAAAGACATCCTTGCCATAGAGGGAGTACAAAGAAGGTTCACCAGATTGATTCCTGGGATGGCAGGACTTCCATATGAAGAAAGACTGGATGAACTGGGCTTGTACTCATTGGAATTTAGAAGATTGAGGGGGGGATCTGATTGAAACGTATAAAATCCTAAAGGAATTGGACAGGCTAGATGCAGGAAGATTGTTCTCGATGTTGGGGAAGTCCAGAACGAGGGGTCACAGTTTGAGGATAAAGCGGAAGCCTTTTAGGACCGAGATTAGGAAAAACTTCTTCACACAGAGAGTGGTGAATCTGTGGAATTCTCTGCCACAGGAAACAGTTGAGCGAGTAAGAGGGAGTTAGATATGGCCCTTGTGGCTATGGGGATCAGGGGGTATGGAGGGAAGGCTGGTGCAGGGTTCTGAGTTGGATGATCAGCCATGATCATAATAAATGGCGGTGCAGGCTCGAAGGGCCGAATGGCCTACTCCTGCACCAAATTTCTATGTTTCTATGTTTCCATCCCTCCCTCGCAAGGCCTGCACACTGTAGGGAATCTCTGATCAGCCCAACATGGCTAGTGGGAGCCCCCACCCACTCCAACAAGACTAACACATGTTTGGGAATCCCCGCCCACTCCTGTGGGGATAACATACTGTCTGTAACTTCTGCCCATTTCCACAGGGAAAGCACACTGTCAGGAATGTTTGCCTTACCACACAGTTGGCAAACTGACTGGGGACCTCCTGCGACAAACCCACTGGCTGGCATGCTCTTCAGAAATGACTGTTGTATGCTGTATAATGAGCTACATCCAACTTCCAAAGGCACAAGGAAAAGTATAAGGAAAATGCGTTATGTGGAAAGAATACTACGCTGGACACAATGGGAAAAGAAGCAAAAATATGCATTTCTCATTTATTGGCTCTACCTGCTGGAAGAATTTTGCTCCTGTGTTCAAGAATCACAATATAGTAAAGCACCAGGAAAGGGAGAAATTCATAGTTTACATAATAGATAAGCTCAAGATGTTAAGAGAAATTCATATTACATTTTGCTTTGCCTCATGTCTTGCCAGTAGCTGTTCCATTTCCGTGAAAATCAGATTTTTGGTGTCATCAATGAAATTGATCATCTCCGATGATAGGTCAGAATAATCACCAGCTGTGTTACAGATAGAATTAATGAAGTATCAGATTTCAATTCTCTCTCTAATATTTTAAAAAGCTTAACTATAAACAGAGGTATGAGTGCAAATGGTGAACCATAACTCACAAAATCAAGATTTGAAAGCAAATTCCTGATAGTACTACAAAACTTTGAAAATACTAGAATAAACCCAAGGCAATCCAGCAAGCTTAAGAGCGTGATTTTAAAAGTCTGCACATTATATATACTTTGCTAATTAACATATTGAAAATTATAAGCAGACAAACAATTCTGAGGAAAAAGGATCTAGTGCTTTCCTAGTGTATATGACGAAGTGTGTGGCCTCATGGACTCCAGGCTCTCCAACAGTTCCACGACCATCTGAACAGCATACATCCAAACATCCAATTTACGATGGAGACAGAGAAGAATGGTTGCCTCCTGTTCCTTGACATTCTAAAATGACGGAATCCGGAAGGTAGCCTCGGACATGGCGTCTATCGGAAACCCACTCACGCAGACTTGTACCTCAACAATAACAGCCACCATTATGCCTCACAATGTGGAGTGGTTCTTTCTACTTCAATTAACCATGCAAAAAATATTTCTGACCTGGATAGTCTCCCTGAGGAAATAAATGACGTTCTTACAGAATGGCTACAAGGTGAAGAAAATCAATCAGGCCCTTAAAAGGGCAGATGGTTAAACCAGGAAACCTAACAATGAGGAGGAACCCACTGCCAATGCCTGCCTCCCCTATACTTCCACAGTTTCTGGAAGGATAGCCAGGATCGTGAAGAAATATCGGATTAATACCATCCACAAACCCATAAGGAAGCTCAATTCACAGCTTATGCAGGTCAAAGATGACCAGGGACTCAGGACAGCTGGCACTTACAGGATTCCCTGTGAACGCGGAGCAGTGTATATCAGCCAGATGGGATGCTTGGTGGAAATCCGTATCAAGGAGCACAGGAGGCGTATCCTTTTGGGTTACTCGGAGAAATCGGTGGTAGCAGAACACTGCATTCGCAATGGCCGTGGAATTGACCTTGACGGCACAAAACTACTGAGCTGTGCCAATGGCTTTTGGGACTGCCTAGTACAGGAAGTCATTGAAATAAAACTAGAGGAAAGGAATTTTAACAAAGACGAAGGTCACACTCTAAGTAAGAACTGGAATTCGATTATAAACAAGGTGGGAGAGTGGAAACCTGATTGGATGAGGACTAACCAATCAGGAGGGACGGACTATGGGGTAGACATAACACTGGACTAGACATGCCCAGGCATCGTCCCTAATGAAGATGGTTATAATCAATACCTATACCCGGCTGGAAACCTGAAAATAGTTTATAATTCTGAGGAAAAAGCAACAACAAGCTATCAGGTCAAACAAGCTTACTTCATTGATCTAGATCTAAACCTGTTACTTACACTCAGTGGCCTCTTTATTCAGTACACTGTGCAAATATCAACCAATGACATGGCAGCAACTCAATGCATAAAGGCATGCTCTCATGGTCAAGAGGTTCAAATGTTGATCAGACCAAACATCAGAATGGGGAAGAAATGTGATCCAAGGGACTTTGACTGCGGAATGATTGTTGGTGCCAGATAGTGAGGTTTGAGTGTCTCAGAAACTGTTGATCTCCTGGGATTTTCACGCACAACAATCTCTAAAGTTTACAGAGAATGGTGCAGAAAACAAAAGACATCCAATGAGCAGCATTTCTATGGGTAAAAACACCTTTTTAACGAAAGCGGTCAGGGGAGAATTGGTTCAAGCTAACAGGAAGGCATCTCTCAATAAACAGCATATTACACCTTGAAGTGGACAGGCTACAGCCTCAGAAGACCATGAACATATACTCAATGGCCACTTTACTAGGTATAGGAGGTACATAATAAAATGGCTGCTAAGTGTATGTGTGGTGCGATCTGCCTGGAAAGCACAAAAACAGAAGTCTTTTCACTTATCTCAGTATATGGGACATAATGAATTTATTCCAATTCCAAATTTTCCTTAAATGTACATCCAGCTGCTACTCATCCCATTAACACTTACTGTTCCAACTGCTTTCTAATAATTATATTGCCATTTATGTGGAAAAAAGTAGTTTTCATTACAAGGATCAGTTGATAAGAATAACCAGAAGATCCAGGAGCTGATAAGTCAGAAACATTTTTGGATCAGAAACTTCACCACACTTGAAAGAAGGTAAAACAAACTGTTCTACCGGCACTTAAAGGCTCAGCTTGAATAGAAAGCCTGAGATCTAAAGAACAGGTAGAAGATGCATAAAGCACACAAGATCCAGTAACTCTCTGATAACTAAGACGTGCAAATTCCGGGCAACCTTGTCAAGAACATCTACAGCCTAAACACAATGAATCAACAATGGAGAAAAACTTACCAAGAACAGAAAGGTGGTCATTGCCTGCTGGAAGTTACACTTTGACGATTTCCTCTACAGGGACTCTATCCAAAACCAAGTGTGCTTAACTCCAAACCACTATGTCCCCTCTGATCCTCCGCCAATTATATTAACTACAATAACTGATCTCTCTGCGAAGAAAATTATGTCCTTCTTACCCACTAAGTGCCTTATTCACCCTCCATGAGTCAAACAATGCAGATAGAGAGTCTGATGATTCTACCGACAGAATCAACTCCATTAGTTACTAAATTACTATTGTAGGATACTTAAAACAAAAGCTTACCCAGTCTCCTTTGGCAACCACACTTCTCAGCTGCCTTCAACACAATTTCTTGTAACCACACTCGTGTATCCTGAAGTAGATGTTCAGGGTGTCCAACAGTAATGTTGGGTGGCTGCTATTCCAAGGAAAGACACAAAGATAAAAGAGCAGTACAGTACTAATTTGTGGGGTGGAGCAATTCCACTAACCCACACCTGCAGAGCATTGGTGCATTATATTCTATAACATATTTCTGAGAATAAAAGGTTATAGTGGGATAATACCAACAGGTAATATGTGGTGATCTCTGGTTTATTTTTTTACATTGCTTTTAATGCAGCACATTATGAGTATGAAGCATCTACTAAACGCTTCAGTTCCTTTTTTCAAGATTCAAGATTCAAGATTGTTTATTGTCATTTCCAGTACTCAAGCGTAAAGGAGAACAAAATAATTGTTACTCTGGATCTGACGCAGCACAGAAAAGATCAATAAGATTAAAAAAACAAACAATTAAAAAATCACAATAAACATAAATATATTGTATCTTAAATACATAGATTATATACATAGACGATAGATTTTCTCTTTAATATTAATGGATCTTCATCAGTTTTCATTATTCTTAACTACAAAATATTACGTTATATTCTTTTGCCAGTTTCAAGACACATCACCAAACATGTTATCCACACTCTCAAATTAAATACTTAATTAAAATTGACAAAACTGTGAAGAGGAAGAGTTACAGTTTTACTGTTATCTAGCACTGTATAAATTAAGAACACGTCATGGGAAGGCATTTTACAAGGAATGAAGTTCTTCTGAAGACAATGAATCTGCTGTTTCATTGATTTGGTGTCCAGTACAATAGCTAAGTGATTGATTCAAATGCAAATTTAGTTTGTGAACATTGTACCATGAGGAACTAACAACTAAGACTGGCCCTGTCCTACCTAATATTCAGATGCACCTGTTTTTCAGCAGGTGCCACAGAATAAAGAAGGAAGTCTAGCTAATATTCTTCCTTGTGTTGACAGATGCCAAAACTAATCATTATATGCTAACCACTGCCAGCTAATTCAGAGAGATTACAAATAGTGCCTGCAAGCTTGAAATCTTACCAAGCCAGCCAAATGTTTAAAAAATATTGCTGTCAAATTGGATCATTATCAGTTGGTAAAGAATAATAAAAGGAAATATTGGAAAAGTAAAGAAAAAGTACAGATGACAGAAATGTATAAACTGAAAATGCTGGAAAAATTCAACAGGTCAGGCAGCATCTGTGGAAGCAGAAACAGAATTAATGTTTCAGTAACCTCTTGTCATCGACCTGAAATGTTAACACTCTCTCTCTCTCTCTCTCTGTTCATCTCTCTCACACACACTATCTATCTCACTATAGTTCAGTTAGATATACTGAATATGTTTTGTTACACTCAAAATAACCTACTTTACTTTGTTCTTAGCAACATAACATTCACAGACAGATTTCTCTAGATCAGTACTACAGTTGATGAGCTTTACACAACTCTTGTGGACATAGGCCAGGGAAATAAAAAGCAATCATCGATTGCTTACATCAGATGTATACACACAGCAGCAGCTGTGGCACTCTAAACCCTACTCTGTAAACTAGGTGTTGTTGACACCTGGAGCAGGAAAATTTAGATCGCTTCACAGGGAATTCCAAAACTTAGGATTTATGCATCTGAAAGCAAGCAGCCAATGGTAGAGTAATTATAACTGATAAGGTGTAAGAAGACAGATTTTATGGAATGTGAAACTATAGAGCAGGGTTCCAACCTGGGGTCCATGGACCTCTCAGTTAATGGTAGAGGTCCATGGCATAAAAAAAGGTTGGGAACCCCTGCTATTGAGGAATCTGAAAAGAATACAAAAACCTTAAATCATTGTATCCTGGATAATGGACTACCTGACTGCAGACCAGTTTGTGCGGCTTCAGAGCTGTGTGCCAGACATGGCTATGAGCAGCACTGGGGCCCCACAGGGGATTTTATTGGCCCCCTTCCTGTTTACCCTGTATACATTGGACTCTAGATACAATACCGAGTCATGTCATCTGCAGAAATTCTCTGATGACTCAGCAATAGTTGGGTGTATAAAGGGGGGAACGGGAAGATGAATACAGGGCCCAGATGGAGGACTTTGTCAAATGGTGCAGGCTGAATCATCTGCATCCCAATATCAGTAAGACGAAGGAGATAGTGATGGACTTTTGGAAGACTATTACTATTGTTGGTGAGGACATGCATGTGGTGAGGACCTACAAGTACCTGGGGGTGCACCTGGATGACAGACTTAAGCACCAACATAGAGGCTGTGTACAAGAAAAGCCAGGGTTGCCTCTACTTCCTGAGGAGACTGAGGTCCTTTGGCAAATGCAGGCCTCTCCTTCATATGTTCTACCAGTCTGTTGTCGCCAGTATAATCTTCTATGTGGTGGTGTGCTGGGGCAATGACATCAATACAGGTGATGCCAACAGGCTCAATAAACTGATAAGAAGGGTTGGTTCTGTTGGAAGAGTCAAACTGGACACAGTGGAGGCCTTGGTATAACAGAGGATCCTACGGAAAATCCTGACAATTCTGGACAATATTTCTCACCCTCTGCGTGCCACTTTGGTTGAATGAAGGAGCACTTTCAGTAACAGACTGCGACAACTGTGCTGCTCCAAACAGCGCTATATGAGGTTATTCTTACCCTTGGCCATTAGGCTCTATAATGAGCCAACCTCTAGCTGGGGAAGTGATGACCCCCTCCTATTAGACTGTTTGAGGTAACTTAATTTTTAATCTTTCTTACTTCTCTTCTAATATTTGAATACCTGTGCACTTATAATGTTACTGTGACACTTGTAATTTCCTTTGGGATCAATAAAGGGGAGGAGAAAGATGGTGGCGCGACGCAGCGTGCGCGGCTGCTCCGAAATGATATTGTATTAGTTAAATAGGGGCCGTGCACAATCCTGATTTGATGGAGACAGACGTGAGAAGCATGGAGGAACATCTGGAGAAACTTCTGAAATGCCTGCTTCACTGTCGCTGCTACTGTGCGATCGAAAATCTCCGGAGGGGAAGGCCCCGAATCCTCAGCTTTGCCTATTATCTGTTGCCGGGGCCAGGGTCGAAGCGCTCGGCAGAGATCGTGCTCGGTGCTCGGTGTCGGAGGGCTGGTCAGAGGCTCGAAGTTTTTGGACGGACTCAAGAGTCGGCTGTGGTCGGGTGCTTCCAGGGTGCTGCATAGACAAGTTTGCAGCGCTGAAGCTCATGGCAGGGAGAGTTTCTCCCTTCAACCATCTGCGTGAGATGATGGGACTTTCGAGAGACTTTGAGACTTTTTTTTTTTTACCATGCCCATGGTCTGTTCTTATCAAATTATGGTATTGCTTTGCACTGTTGTAACTGTATGTTATAATTATGTGATTTTTGTCAGTTTTTTTAGTCTTGGTTTGTCTTGTGTTTCTGTGATATCATTCTGGAGGAACATTGTATCATTTCTTAATGCATGCATTACTGAATGACAATAAAAGAGGACTGCGTGTCCTCATAATCTAATCTAATCTAAAAAGTATCTATCTATCTATCTAACCAGAAGGCAATGTTCATTAACAAGCATGAAGGATGGGTAAAGGGATATGCTGTACATTAAGACACTGGCAATAAAGATTTGAGTAATCTCAAGCACATACAAAACTAGAACAAAGGAGATGGGCAGGGATACATTGGAATAACTATACAAAAGAGGAAAGCATTTCAACGGTTAATTTTAGTTGGAATTAGCGATGGCAAAGGTGAGGTTCAAAGCTCAACACTGGGCCAAAATTAAAATCAAACTCAAAAATGGTCTGATTCAGTTTCAGGCAACTGAGGGTCATGAACTAGAGTTTCCATCAGAAAAATACTTCAAGCTTCCTTGGAAGTAATTACTACTCAACCAGTAGTGGATGTGAATCAAACCATTTGACAATTTAGACAGTGTTGAATTAAAGTTAGGTGTCCTCTGTGCACACATGGAAGCTATCTGGAACTCACCAGAGGGTCAGACTGCTCCAGATGGCTGATGAGGTGCTTCTGTACAAAAGGATGCCCCAAAAGTTGAAGAATTATCTGTCTTCTTTCAGGATTCTTCAATTGATTCTTGATTTCACAAGCAAGGGCAGAATCTAATTTTTCATAAACCTGAGTTAAAGAAGACAAAATACATGAGCAATGAAACTTATTTACAAAGAATCTACTGTTCTACAACATAGAAAGCCCATGCCACTCTCACGGAGCAACCCCATTCCCCTTTAAATTTTCCCTGTAATCGATTCTCTCCACAATTCCAACAACTCACCTAGTTTATGATTATGAAGACACGCAGTCCTCTTTTATTGTCATTTAGTAATGCATGCATTAAGAAATAATACAATATTTCCTCCAGTGTGATATCACAAAACATAGGACAGACCAAGACTGAAAAAACTAACAAAACTACATAATTATAACATATAGTTACAACAGTGGAACAATACCATAACTTGATGAAGAAGTCCATGAGCACAGTAAAAAGTTCTACCACTTACCTATACTTTCAGAGTAATTTACAGTGCTACTTATCCAACCCTTACATAGTTGGGATGAGGGAGAAACCCAGAGCAACCCAGGAAACATATGGTGACAGGGGCAGCATGCAAACTCTACAGGGACAGTACCTGAGGCAAGCACTGAATCTGGGTTGATAGAGCAGTGAGGCGTCAGCTCTGTCATCTGAAAACTCTTCTATTTGTTCTTACGTTTTCAATATTTAACCTTGAATTTGAATAAATAACTGTCTTTGCAAATGAGAAGAAACCAAAATATTAAAACACAAAGAAACCTAGATGCTTGTTGAGAGTAAAGAACCTATATCAAGATATTTAAATTTAAAGTAAAAGTTAAAGTCAAGTGTATTGTCAGACGCACAAGTACATTGACCCACAGGTGCAATGAAAAATTTGCAGCAGCATCACAGACACTTAACATCATATAAGCAGAATTCACAAGAAAAATAAAAATTCAACAAACTATACACAAGATTTACGAGAAAGAACATAATTAGAACAAAAACACATAAGGTCCATTTTAATGTAAAGTGGTCATAGTGTTGCTAAACTGTACTGTTTAGGGTTTTGAGTGTTCATTCAAATGCTTTAATTTAGTTCAGTATATCAAGAAATCATAGGCCAGAAATCAACTTTGGTCGAGGATGCAAAAAAATATTCAAATAGAAAATAAAGTTACCAATTTGATGTGATTGTAAAGACTGAAATGTGTTTAATTTTTGTCCCATCTCTACAATTCCCTAGTCAGACAATTCGATTTTGCCAAGCTATGATACTGAAATTAGAGGAACATGCACACGAGTCCATGTTTGACCTTATTAAATAATTCTGCATCACCCAAATGCTGTGTGGATTTTGCAAGTTTTCCCTGTGACCACACATGGTTCGTCCAGGTGCTCCCGATTTCTCCCACGTCCCCAAGATATAAGAGTTGTAGTTTAAAAGATCAAGGTAAGTTGCCCTTTGTGCGCATGTGAGTGGTAGAATTTGGGGGAGACTGATAAGATAATGGGGAGAATAAAAATGAGATGAATAAGGGTTTAGTGTAGATGAGTGGTTGATGGTGGATGTGGACTTAGTACCTCACTGTGATGCTGAGATACATCCTAGGATGCACCGAGACCCACCATCAGAGATGTAAAGTGGAGTAATCGGGTGTTTCAGATCTTTCAAAATCAGACACCCTCACCCACGTGACCCAGCCAGGCTTGATCATGTCCCAGCAGCACTGGTCCATGAGTCACGCCTCCTGATCTGTAGTCATCTGGAGACTCGCTCAGCTGCCTCTGTGACGGTCCTGATGGCCCTTTTCTGTAATGCCAAGGAGAGGGTAGGTTCTGCTCAGCAAGCAGCCAGCAAAATCTCTACAGCACACCTCTAAAGGCTGGCATCATACCCTCCACCCCTGTCTCCGGCACTGTTCTACCAGCTCCAGGGTATTTGGCTTTCTTATGCTCAAACGCCTCCTCAATCCGGCCTTCCCAAGAAACTGTCAGTTCTCCAAGTTTCTGACAGAATGACCAATTCAGGTCTCGGGGATGATGATAAGATAACATCAGGGAACTTTAATTGCATGCCAAGACCGACTTTCAGTTGCCAGTCAGGCACCGTGGTGAGCAAGCCTGCTGGTGATCTGGGCTGAAGCTGTGGTTGGTCTCCAGCTTTGATGAAGCCTATGAGCTTTCTAGGCTGGCAGAGATCCTACTGTTTTCAACGGTTGAGGAAAGTACTTACAGGACTATTCTGATAGCAGCAATTGTTGAGACATATGGTGTACCCAAATGGTTTGATAAATAAGTGATATGACACTGACTTTTATCGACCAAACACTGCTGAAATGTGATTTCCCCATCCAAGTTTATTTATAAATGAGACTGGATAGTGTGTGTTGGCAATTTCATTCAGGCATGGGACCATACATATACCTCATCCTGTCCTCATCTTATCTGGCATTGTTTGATGGGTGATAGAAAGAATGAACGCTGACATGGTATCCCCACCCTACCATGAGGACTATAAGGCTAGTAGTGTTGTGGAGAAGATCCTAAGATCAGGAAGATGATCAGCCAAGTTTTACAGAAGGGGTCCAGTTTCACAATAAGTGATAGAAATAGGTGGGGGTGGGTGGCAGGAGACTGAAGTTTCTATCAGGGACCTCAAGATTCAAACTCACATATTCACCCCATGGCATTACAGACTCCTGCCCATCTAAATACCAGCAAATTTAAATGTATACATATATACTCCTGACCTTTTGAAAGTTATTACTAAATTTATTTACATCATTTTTCAGATAGTGCATTTCACAAAACTCCACTTTTATTCTTTTGCCAATTATTTTAAATCTCTGTTCTTTGGTTAACAACCTTTCCACCAGTTTCTTCTTACCTTATCAAATTTTGAATACTTCTGTTAAACCAACAGATATTACATAATCTCTCAAAGTACTATTGTACAAAATTACTGATTACTTAAGATTACTGATTATAATCTTGGACATAAAGCTTTACTTAATGAATAATATTCTTAGTTGGGTGTTCATTTAATGCTATAGAAATCTTTGAAATAGTAAGGGAATAGTAATTTTGCAGTTAATTTATAAGATTATTATCTAGAAATCTGAACTATTGATGTACAGTTACGAGTTCAAATCCCAAATGGCATTGAAAATCTTAAATTTAAGTATTTAGTTAAATCTGAATAAAATGCTGGTATAATTAGTAGTGAGCATGAATGTACAAACTCTTGCCTAAGGCCAGAATGTCCTTCAGGGACATTGCTCAGTGTAGCTTATGTATGAGCCCATACCATCAGCACGATGATTTGATTTTTAACTGCCATATGAATATCATGAGCAGATGATTCAATTCAAGAGAAACGGGATGGACAATAAATACTAATTTTACACAATGCTACACCTCTAGATGACATTTCAGAATTCATAAGAAAGAATATCATTCCACTTACCTACAAGCAGAAAATGGGGAGGGGGAAGAGGGAGGAAATCAGAAAATAGTGACCCATTTCACTGTTAAATATCAATTGCATGTTCTATCAAAGATTGTATTGAATTGAATTCAGTCTATTCTTGGCTTGGTAATTTACCTAGACCAGACCTGAGCCATACCAGACAGAAAGATCTCTTAGGGGTATGATTATTTACATACAGTACAGAAGCCTTGACATTTCTCGTCATCTTATACTAGGTGAATGCCTTCGAGAGAATTTTGCACACATATACGGACATATTCTCAGAAATGGGATGTGCGAAAGGAATCCATAAGTGGGTATGACTGCTAAACACAACATCTGCTCCACAGTTCTAATCAATGTGAGGGAAAAAGAAAACATCTTCATCCAAAATGGAATTAGATAGTAGTCATAGTCATAGCGATACTTTATTGATCCCAGGGGAAATTGTTTTTTTTACAGTTGCACCATAAGTAATTAAATAGTAGTAAAACCATAAATAATTAAATAATAATATGTAAATTATGCCAGGAAATAAGTCTAGGACCAGCCTATCGGCTCAGGGTGTCTGACCCTCCAAGGAAGGAGTTGTAAAGTTTGATGGCCACAGGCAGGAATGACTTCCTATGACGCTCTGTGTTGCATCTCGGTGGAATGAGTCTCTGGTGGAATGAGTCTCTGGCTGAATGCACTCCTGTGCCCACCCAGTCCGTTATGTAGTGGATGGGAGACATTGTCCAAGATGGCATGCAACTTGGACAGCATCCTCTTTTCAGACACCACCGTCAGAGAGTCCAGTTCCATCCCCACAACATCACTGGCCTTACGAATGAGTTTGTTGATTCTGTTGGTGTCTGCTACCCTCAGCCTGCTGCCCCAGCACACAACAGCAAACATGATCGCACTGGCCACCACAGACTCGTAGAACATCCTCAGCATTGTCCGACAGATGTTAAAGGACCTCAGTCTCCTCAGGAAATACAGACGGCTCTATAGAGATAAGGTGGACCTTCGTCCTCTGTCACGTGAGCTGCATAGAGGCCTTTGCCATCAGAAAGGATGTGGTTGGTGATAAAAGAATCACCTATCAGTGAGGTTGTTGTCTGTCATCAGGGTCCCACAGGAAAAGACGATGGATTACGTGGGTTGGTTTGCAAGCAGATGGTCAAAGTCAGTGAGCATTATGCCTCATCAACAAAACATTTAAAACAAGCAAAAGGATGGTGCATACGTAGCTGCACTCAGCTTTAGCATGTCGCTTGACACATACAGTAGTTGTGGACGTTTGAATGTAGTTGTTTGCAGTGCTGTATTAAGTTGAGCACAACACTTTGCACCAGAGGCTATCTTTCACTATGTTAATGGCTTTCTGGCAGCAGTTGATATCTGTCTCAGTGTATAACCCAGGGAACAGCCTATGATAATATCCTTTTCATCACATTTTTGTGTGTGGTGACTCATGCACTTCCATCACATTTTTTTGTGAATCATGAGCATATTGACCTCACTGCAAGCTGCCTTCATGACAATTAGATTAGAAACAAGACAGTTGTCCAACTCCTTAGACAATGGGCCTTTTCTAAGAATGTCTGGGAAAAGATGCATGGGTATTCGTTGAGGCTTGTCCTGAACAGTTGATCTCAAGGTACCGTGTGCTGTATGGGCTGTTCCCAGGGTGTACACAGAGACAACTATCAACTGCTGCGGGAAAGGCATTCACACAGTGAAAGATATCCTCTGGTGCAAAGTACTGTCCTCAACTTAATGCTGCAAACAACCACATTCAAAAATCCACATCTTTCTGTGAACTTACATAGACATAGAAACATAGAAATCTACAGCACATTATAGGCCCTTCAGCCCACAATGTTGTGCCGTCCATGTAACCCAGCGGTCCCCAACCACCGGGCTGCAAAGCATATGCTACTGGGCCGCGAGGGAACAATATGATTTGGCGATATGAAACGATATGAGTCAGCTGCACCTTTCCTCATTCTCTGTTACGCACTGTTGAACTTGGAAATAACCTACCAAATCATATCAAATGACACATAAAACCTAAAACCAGCTCGCAGCGGCCACTCCGGTGGTGATGTCTGTTATTTGTCCTGATTTGATGGAGATGGACGTGAGAGCACAGAGGAACATCTAGTGAAACTTCTGAAATGCCTGCTTTGCTGCTGCTGCTACTGTGTGGTCCAGAATCTCCGGAGGAGAAGGCCCCGAGTCCTCGGCTTTGCTTGTTGCTTGGCGGCCGGGGCGGGGTCAAAGCACTCGGCAGAGGATGGTGCTCGGAGAGGCTGGTCAGAGGCTCGAAGTTTTCGGACGGACTCAGAGTCCGCTGCGGTCGGGTGCTTCCAATGGTGCTGTGTCAGCTAGTTGGCGGCGCTTAGAGGTTCATGGCAGGGAGAGTTTCTCCTTTCTGCCGCCTGCGTGAGATGATGAGTCTATCGGAACTTTGAGACTTTTTTTTACTGTGCCCATGTTCTGCTCTTTATCAAATTACGGTATTGCTTTGCACTGTTGTAACTATATGTTATAATTATGTGGTTTTGTCAGTTTTAGTCTTGGTTTGTCCTGTGTTTTCTTGTGATATCATTCTGGAGGGATGTTGTTTCATTCTTTAATGCATACATTTCTAAATGACAATAAACGAAAACTGAAACTGAAGTAACACTAACATATAGTAAAAACAGGAATGATATGATAAATACACAGCCTATATAAGGTAAGGTAGAAATAATGTATGTACTGTGTAGTTTCACTTAACAGGATCCGGAAAATTAAGCCAAAACCGATTTATAGGAAAAAAATCAGCACGTACACGCATGCACATGTCACGTATGCGCACGTCACGTATGCTCACACAGGTGTCCGCACAAGGCTTCGTGGTCATGGTAGTCTTTCTCGGGGTAATCACAAGTGTGCCGTATTTGACTGCTACTTTTGTCCCTTATTTGGGAGTGAGAAATTTGGCAACCCTACTTGAGCACCGCCCCCCAGCCTGTCCGCAAAAATATTGTCAATATCAAACTGGTCCGCGGTGCAAAAAGGGTTGGGGATCCCTGATGTAACCTACTCTAGAAGCTGCCTAGAATTTTATACCGCATAGCTCTCTATTTTTCTAAGCTCCATGTACTTATCTAAGAGCCTCTTAAAAGACCCGATTGTACCGGCCTCTACCACCTTCACTAGCAATGCATTCCACGCACCCACCACTTTCCATGTGAAAAACATACCTCTGACATCCCCCTCGTACCTACTTGCAAGCTCCTTAAAACTATGCTCCCTCATATTAGCCATTTCAGCTCTGAGAAAAAGCCTCTGGCTATCCACAAGATCAATGCCTCTCATCATCTTATACACCTCTATCAGGTCACCTCTCATCCTCCGTCGCCCCAAGGAGAAAAGGCCAAGTTCGCTCAACCTATTCTCATAAGGCATGCTCTCCAATCCAGGCAACATCCTTGTAAATCTCCTCTGCACTCTCCATAGTATCCACCTCCTTCCTGTAAGGAGGTGACCAGAGCTGAACACAGTACTCCACGTGGGTCTGATGTAGCTGTAACATTACCTGCTGTAGCTGGGCACAGCCACCACAAAGGGCTCCATGCGGAAGAGCCACTCTTTAGGGCTTCCTGCTATTGTCCTGTAATTAGCTGAGATTTGTGTTACAATCCTGTGAACTATTTGCCTTAAGGTTGAAAAGTGAAGATGTGCTAATGTTATAACATATGAAAATGTTGACCTGAATGCTCTAAATTACATTTACATTCTACATGATAAAATGCATTCTGAAATTCTAAGAAACTTTTTCAATTAGCTCCAAATACTAGAATGATATTCTGAAAAAGAATTCTGTGACGTCTTCACCTTGTGCCATGGTTTACCAGGGAATAATGTTTCCTGGAAGCTGGAGTCCAGCCAATCCATCTTGAAAGGACAGTAATTCATGCTAGTCCCCAGGTGATCCTCAGTGCTTCTTGAGGTACTCATCTGTCAGCAACAACCTCTGAGATTTCGACATGAACTGGAATATCAACAGGAACAAATTAGCGGTGATTTAAGGAATGCTGTATGGTGGGCCACCTGACTGAGCCCTCCGTCAGTCAGGGTTGACCGTGAATGTTGTGTCCCAGCTGTCTATGTGATACATTAGCTATGGGCAGTACAATATGGAGAGCAAGCCGTTGCCCATTTAGAAGACCCCTCCCCTCCATGCAGCCAACGAATTCAAATGGACGGCAGAGACCGATACAGTTTGGCACCAGTGGTGTCACAGGAGTTGCCAGTCAGCATTGAACTCAACATAGGGACTCCAGTTCCGGATTTTTCCTCCGGGTTTACTTTGGAAGCCCTCCCCTTGAGTGGGTATAGCCGCAAGGCAGTGGACGTTTGAGATCAGAGTTTTTCTTCTTCTAGGGGAGCTGCCAGCCATCTACCCGAAGCAACTGGTTTTAAGGCACCAGTAACCCGCCTTTACCCCTGTTCCTGTCAGTAGAAATGGTTCCGCCAGGTTTATTAGCTAAACCACATGTGAAGGCCAAGAGCTGGACTCGGTCGTCAGAGGCTATTTGAGACACACACCAGTGGGAGCTTTTAACAGGTAGTGGGAGCTTATCCCCACTACTGCTCTCAGCTATGACAGCCTTAAGGAAATTCAAAATTTGGTGGATCACCAATTTATGAATAAAAGGAAAATAATACTTCAGATGAATAATTCATAAGTGATTAAATATTATAATTGTTTTCAGTATTAAGCATATTTATTGTGATACTTAGTGATCTAATACTTAGTAATCTGGTATTTAATGTGCTTTTATTGTTTGGTTATTACAGTATTTATGTGTGAGACCATTCAGAGAGTCACTGGTATACCATAGTTGCCACAGTTTTCTTCCTTCTGGTGCCATAACATAATTATGTTACACACTTACAAACTGTTCCATTGACACCATGGGAAAAGAGATGGAGACTTCAGATTTATCCATTGATTTACTGTGGAGAAAAATATGAAGACTTTGAAATAGATAGGGAGGTCTTGAGGATAGTCTGTATTCCTTTAAAGGAGATGATGGACGCCTTAAAAGGTATGAAGGTGGACCATAGGCTTATCCGAGAACACTCTGGGAGTCTAGGGAAGAAATTGCAGGAACCCTGGCCAATGTTCCCCCTAAGGTGCACACATTTGCACACGCACTCATCTTTTGCTACTAGCGCACAGAAGAATTTAAACTGCACACAAAAGGTTGTCACCTTCTACCTCACTGGCATGTTAAGTATTTTTCATGATCGTACACAATCACATTTCCTTTTCTGGTTTCTGATTCAGAGAGTGTTGATAACATGGAGTTTCTGATGATTTGTCTGTACATTTTAGACCTGGCGTAGTTATACTGTTTTTAATTGAAGAAATTACTGATTCAATATGTCAAGTTCCAAAGAAGCAAAGGGCGTGAGGTGCTAAAGAACTGCTAGATCATTTAAAGCAGAATGACTTAATGAAGTGGAAGATTTACTTCTACTTAAAAATTCAGTGCACACGTGTTGCTGTCACTGGGCAAAAAATTGCACAGCACAAGATTTTTGTGCACACCGGTCATTACAAATTAGAGGGGACATTGACCCTGGCTGAGAGATTTGCATATTTAGGAGGCAAGGAGATATGTGCCTAGCAGTGGGATCCCATGGAGATTATGGAGGTTGTGGAGAATATGTTGAATGCATAGGCTCATAGGATGATAGGTGAGAAGTAGCAGCACTCTGTTGTTGGGGTGGAGGGAGGGTGGTAGAACATAGGCACACCTGATCCTACAGTGCTATTCTCACTACTGTTCAGAGTCCTAAATAGACGTTCCATGTGAAGCAGTCTTTCACATGTGATTCCATTGGGGTTACTTATTACACTTGTTTGCACTAGATTTCCGGCATCTGCAGTCTCATTTGTCTCTAAGAAAACAGGTCTACTGATTTTAAGGAACAGTTGGAATGAGGTGGACAAAGTGGACAGTCTTAAGGAGAGAATTCCAGAGTTCATTGCTCAATTAGTTGAAGGCATGGCAGCCAATGACAGTAAAGGAACACAGGGTAGGGCACAAAGATCTAGGGGACCTAGAACCAGCAGACTATCAGACTCAAAAACAGTGACATTCCCAAAGCAGCAAGGCTGATCAACGCCTCCACACACTAACCCACTAGCTGCAGAAGATCGTGAACACGGCACAGCACATCACACAAACCAATCTTCCATCCTTGGACTCACTTTACACCGCACGCTGTCGGAGCAATGTTGCCAGGATAATTAAGGACACGACCCAGCCAGCCAACACACTTTTCGTCCCTCTTCCCTCCGGGAGAAGGCTCAGGAGCTTGAAGACTCATACAGCCAGATTTGGGAACAGCTTCTTTCCAACTGTGTTAAGCCTGCTGAACGGATCCTGACCCGGATCTGGGCCGTACCCTCCAAATATCCGGACCTGCCGCTCAGTTTTTTTTGCACTACCTTACTTTCCATTTTTCTATTTTCTATTTATGATTTATAATTTAAAGTTTTAATATTTACTAATTTTTTACTATTTTTAATATTTAATATTTGTAATCCAGGGAGTGGGAAGCGCAAAATCAAATATCGCTGTGATGATTGTACGTTCTAGTATCAATTGTTTGGCGACAATAAAGTATAACCCACCCCACCACATTTCTGGACCCAGTGTTGCTCAACGTATGTAAGGTATCTGATATAAGTATTTATATTTGTGTTTTTGTTAGTACTGTGTTTTCTTGTGCTGCACTGGATCTGGAGTAACAATTATTTTGTTCTCTTTTACACTTGTGAACTGGAAATGACTTTAAACAATCTTGAATGTTGAATTTGCAGAAGCAGGGAGAGTGGGCAAGATGAGGGGAGAAGCATTTAAATACAAAAATAAAAATTTGAAAATCAGGGCTTGTGAAGAATAAGTAAGACAATGGCTGTAAGGAGTGAAATGACAGGTTATGCCATTTTCTGGCGTGTAGTTCTTTCATCAGAAACTTCTGAAACCACAACACTCTCTCAGTTTATTGCTGTAATTATTGTCAGCTGTGGTTCAGTGGCTCTGATGTCTCCAAGTAAGAAGGTTGTGGGTTTAAGCTCCATTACGCAGTGCTGACCACAAAAATACAGCATAGCTCTCCATTGCAGGTTTGAGGGTTAGCTACATTACAACTCCAGAAACTGTATCAATACTACCAGGTGTACAAGATTCCAAAAGGCGACCTGGGGCTAATGTTATTCCATCAATCCTCAGATTATCTACTCATTATAACATTGCTTGTCGGTTCTTCATGCGTTTCCTAAACTCTAACCGCGACCACACTTCAGCGAAAACTTCACAGCTTGTTTAAGTACCTGATGACAGCCTGACCACGTTAAATTGTCTACAAAAATACAAATCTTCCCTATTAGATCGCACAAGCGAGCTTTTAAAATTCTGGTCTCTCGATGAAACCAGCACTTTAACACCTTAAGCCAAAAAAACAACAGGAAAGTAGACTTTGGAAGTCGTATGAACGAAGTGTTTTCATCTAATAAAATTTCCAGCGTTTACCTGCTCGCAGCTCCCGTTGCTGTAGTAACGAAACGACGTCAGACGTCATTACGTCAGATTCGATTAAAAGTAAAATATTTTAATAGTTCAAATATAAAGAGGACGATATTATCACCACGGAATTAAAATGAGTTGATTATCCTGAGTCTCGTTGTGTTTTTTAAATACGTACATTTAAATAGTTGCGATTTTAGGTGTAACCTTTAACCCTTGACTTCCTCCGAGACGGGTTTGTGACCGTGGCCGAGGAAATGGCTGCTGGGGGCTGAGGTAGGCGGGGAGTGGGCGTTGGGCTCTTTCCAGCATGAAACTCCGGCCTCACAATGACAGGTATTACCGGGGACAAATCTTTCGGGCGGGGGGGAAGCAACCGGTCGGCACTTTGCACACACTTTTTTTTTCCGTTTGCTATGTTTCGGGGATCATCCAGGTTAGGTGTTGTGGTGGTTGAAGATGTTTAACGGAAGACTTGGATATCAGAGGCTGGCTGTCCGTGGCCGCAATTTGCAAAAGCAGAGCCGTGAGCCTTGTTTTCACGCCCTACCCCACACGCTGTTTCACAGCCTTGCACTTTCCTTCAAAGTCCGAAGAAAACCGCCTTTGCAACTTTCCAGTTTGTTTCCAGTGTTTCTGTAGGCAGTGAACTCCAGATCATAACCAGTTTCATATGTTTGAAAATTCATTTTCTTCCTCCCCTTCCCTGCACCTGTGAACTGTACTCACTACTACAAGCGTGGTCTAATCTGTTGTATACATCTATAGCATGATGTCCCATCTCTTATACTCGGTTCCTCGGCCTGTCAAAAATACCTTTACTCTGTTATCGATCTCTTTGAATTCGTCGCCCTGGCTCAATATCTGTAAGTGGAAATGCCTTTATGTACTTATTTAAACTTGTTATAAGTTGAACATCCTGTTGCAGCTTCTGTCACCTGCCTTTGCTCCAAGGGGGACCAGACTATGTTTTCCATTGTAACTGTGTACCTGAAATTTGCCTCATCCAAGAATCATTCGAGTAGCATACCCTCACAATATACGAAAACTACAGTGAACTGTCAGGTCGGCAGAAAAAAAAATCATTGGCTGGAGTTTACCATCACTGCAGGACTTGTGAAGACAAAGAAGTAGACAGGAAAAATCATTATGGAGCTACCCATCCTGCTAACTGCCTTTTCTAAATGCTCCCCTTTGGAAAGTGCTATTAAAACAAAATATATCTTAAATTTCTTCCTCCAGACAGTTAACCTGATCAACCCACTATCTATTACCTCAGTCACTGTACTGTTAACACTTTAAACCAGTTTTTATAATGTTGCAGCTCAGGGCGTCAGAGTACTGAGTTCAATGCTGGCATCTTCTAAGAATTTTGTGTGTTCTCCCTGTGAAATACATGGGTTTTCTCCGGGTATTCTGATTTCTTCCCACAGTCCAAAAACGTACTGGTTAGTAAGTTAATTGGTCCTGTGATTAGGTTAGGTTTAAATTGGGTATTGCTGGGAGATGTGGTTCCTTCTGAACTATATCTCCAAATAAAATAATAAATAAACAAAGGAACTCAGCTACAATATGCTGTGTAGCTGGTGAACTAGTTTGATTGGTGAACACTGTTCCACAGAAAATTGAAGTGACCATAGCGGGCTCCCTCCGTCTATAAGTAACAAAATGATTTTGAAGCAAGCACTTAATCTATTTTTGATAATTATTGGTCTTCTACTCCACTTGAGTGAGGTAAAATTGTCTGTTTTGAGCCAAAGCATAAAAATGCTTTATGGTTTTATTAAAAGTAATTAAATGGTTTAATATTGTACATGAGGGCACAGTTTTACTTTGATAGGACATCTATAATTGGAGAGTCATAGAATTGTAAAGTGCAGAAATGCCCCCTTTTTGCCTACCTTGTTCATACCAGCCATGTTGCCTGTCTACAGGTCGTCTCATTTTTCTGCATTAGGTTCCTGGCCATTTATGCCATTTCTTCTAATTATCTGTCTACGTGTTGTAATTGCCTCTGCTTCTACCACCTCCTGGCAGTTTTTTCAGACATTCACCACCCTGTGTGGGGGAGGTTGGGGTGTGGAATTACCCCTCAGATATCTTTTAAATACCTTCCTTCTTGCCTTAAACCTGTACCGTCTAATTCTAGATTCCCTTATGCTGTTATTGAGTGCTGTCGAGTCGTCGTCAAATCATGGTGAACCTACGGATAGTGTGGTTGTCCATAGGGTTTTTGTGGCAAGTTACAGAAGTAGATTGCCAGGCCTTTTTTTCCACACAGGTGCTGCTACAGATTCCCTGCACACTGGGAGAAAAGGTCTCCCGTTATCTATACTCCTTGCCCCTTATTTTATAATCTTCTATAATGTCACAGTTCAGTCTCTCAAAATCCATTGAGAATAAATGTCCTTATAACTACAGCTCCCTATTCCTGGCAACACATAATTAGTGAATCTTTTCTGTACTTTCCATTGCTACCGTGTCCTTTCTGTAGGTTGGCAACCAGAATTATACACAATACTCCCCATCTGGTCTAACTAACGTATTTTTTTTGGTCAACTACAGCATCGTGTTCCAACTCTCAGTTCCTTGGCCTACGAAGGCAAGCATGCTAAATGCCACTGTGGATACGCACCACAAGGCCCCTCTGCACGTCAGTGATCCTAAGATCTCTGCCATTTAGGGTCTGACTAGAATATGGATAACAATAATAAATACAACATTTAATTTTGTATCAACCTTGTGACAGACATACTAATTAGATGACTTGTCCCCTCTGTGAAAGGAGAAGCCATGCCCTGGAGTGTCATTCGTGCTCCCTAGAAACTGTTTGAAAGTGTGGGAGGATGCCAGGTAGCTGCCTTCTAGGCAGCAGTAAAGACATGAAAGGAAGTAGCTTATCTAGAGTAACACAGGCAAAATGCTGGAGGAGCTCAAAGTCAGGTAGCATCTATGGAGGGGAATAAAAAGTCAATGTTTTGGGCCATGACTTTTTTGTCTAGCATCTGCAGAATCTTGTGAGCATATCCAGAGTTCTTTTTCTCTCCCCAGTTAAATTGTCGAGTTTCCTGTTGCATTAATTTCATCAGTGACTTGATTTTAATTTTATAGGAGACGCTCAAGCAAGAACTTTGAAACTTTGCACAGGCCGGGGTTCCAGAGCAGCCTGTCAGTAGGATCTGAGATGCAGAAGGAATTTGTCACTGTGCACACTGGTATCAGCCAACCCCACATGCAGCCACAGACTGGAACAGCAGGGGAGAGTGCAGTTTCGCATCCTGAATTGTTTGTTGGGACTCCGGAGAGCGGGTCGCATCCTTCCAAGGAATTTGTTGAAGTTCAGATGGATGCGCCGGAAGAACTGGGCAGGCGACTTGGAACGGGATCCCAGAATGCCAGAACTTCCCATTCACATGTGCACTCAGACCTGCATTCTCATGCTAGGGCGGAGAGGCCTGCGGGAGAGAGATCTGAACTGGATGAAAGGGAAGCCAGCTCAAGCTCAATCTCAGAACTTCGCTACATCCTTCTTTGGCTTCAGAAGAGTATCCCATATATTACCATCATTTGTGCCAAACTGATTTTTCAACATGCTTTAGGTATGAGAAATATTTCATGAGCTCTTAACTATTTTTTTAGAAAAAAATGAATGTAACATTCATTTTTTAAAAAGTTTTGCAGCCCTGAGATTCTAAATATTGTCTCATATCTCCTCTGGTGGGTGGTAATTTTTGTAGGGACTCCGACAGGTTTCAGTTTTTGTTTAATTAATTTTTTTATGTCCACAGTTATAACTAATGATTAAATTGAGCCTTCTAGACTATCAGAGGAAAGTTCCATTGGAGGAACAGCAGGTTGAACAACATCTCTGAGGGGAAAGGACAGCTGCTGATCCAGAGTACTTAATGAAGTGGTCACTGAGTATAGGACTGTAAACAGTTTGTGGTGGATAAGAAGTTAAGAGGCAGGAGTTGGCCAGTTGGCTCCTTGAGTCTGCATGTCATTCAATAACATAGTGTCCGATCCCATCATGTCTTCAATACCAATTATCCAACTCTGCTTCCTGTATTGATGTGTGACTCCCTTCTAGTTTGAACACCTGTCAGTTTTCACTTTGCCTGCATCCAGTGAGTGTGCCTCCTTATTTCACTGGCAGTCTCTCTAGTGTCAGTGAAAAGGTGTTACTAAACTCTACAGTTTAGTACCAGTGGTTGAAGGGAAGTAGCTGTTCTTAAACCTGGTGGTGTGGGACTTAATGCTTCAGTATCTCCTGCCTAATGGTGGCTGCGAGAAGATGGCATGGCCCAGATTGCAGGGATCTTTGCCTTCTTGAGGCAGCACCTCTTGTAATTACTATTAGAGGAGGTGAGGTGTGGCTGAGATATATTGGGCAGAGTCTACTACTCTTTGCAGTTTTGTGCATTAAATTGTCATACCAGATTGTGATGCACCCAGTCAAGATATTTTCAACGGTATATCTGTAGAAGTTTATTAGTGTTCAGTTACAAGCCAGCCTTGCATAACCACTTGAGTTCATCCGTGCTTGCTTTAAATGTTTTGCTATTTGCTAATCGAATATTCCTCACTCCGTCTTGCACAACTCTTCCCTCATACTATATTTGTATCCAAAGTCAAAGTAAATTTAATATCACAGTAGGTATATCTCACCATATACTTCCGTGAGATTCATTTTCTTGTAGGCATGTACAGAAAAAAACAGTAGAATTTATGGAAAACTACATAAAGGCTGACATATAACCGGTGTGCAGAAGAAGGCAGATGTTGCAAACAAGTGATCGCAACTCTATCTCCTTTACCATAGTGCTGGAGAGGGATAGGAGCAGACAATTTGGGAAAACATTTAATTGGGGTAGGGGGAAATATGCAATTAGGCAGGAACTTGGGAGGAGAAATTGGGAGCAGATGTTCTCGGGGAAATGCACAGCAGAAATGTAGCAAATGTTCAGGGGTGTTCCATTGAGGCAGGAAAAGGATGGTAGGGTAAAAGAACCATGGTGTACAAAGGATGTGAAAAATCTAGTTTAGAAGAAAAGAAAAGTTTATGAAAGATTCAAGGGTCTAGGAACTAATGGAGTTCTAGAAAATTACAAGGTTTCCAGGAAGGAGCTTAAGAATGAAATTAGGAGAGCTTGAAGGGGTCATGAGAAGGTCTTGGCAGCAGGATTAAGGAAAACCCCAAGGTATTCTACAAGTATGTGAAGAGCAAGAGGATCAGCCGTGTGACAAAGGACCAATCAGGTGCGATAGTGAAAATGTGTGCATGGAGTTGGAGGAGGTAGCGGAGGTACTTAATGAGTACTTTCCTTCAGTGTTCACCAGGGAAAAGCACCTTGGCAATTGTGGGGATGACTTGCAGCAGACTGAAATGCTGGAGTATAGAGACATTAAGAAAGAGGAGGTGATGGAGCTTTTGAAAAGTATTGATAGATAAGTTGCCAGGACTGAATGAGACATACCCTGAGCTTGTGGGAAGCGAGGGAGTAGATTGCTGAGCTAGGGATGCAAGAAGTACTGGAGGGTCAAAGTCATAGTCATACTTTATTGATCCCGGGGGAAATTGGGTTGCAAATGTTGTCCCTTTGGAGCAGGGGGCAGGGATTGAGATTTCTGGGTCATTGGGACCTCTTTTGGGGCAGGTGTGACCTGTATAAAAAGGACGGGTTGCACTTGAATCCCGGGGGACCAATATTCTGGCGGGGAGGTTTGCTAGGGCTTTTGGGGAGAGTTTAAACTAGAATTGTTGGGGGTTGGGAACAGAACTGAACAGACTGGGGAAGAGCGGTTGGCTCACAAATAGAGAAAGCTTGGAGACAGTGCGAGAGGGAGGATAGGCAGGTGATAGAGAAGGGATACACTCACACTGATGGTTTGAGATGTGTCTATTTTAATGCAAGGAGTATTATGAACAAAGCGGATGAGCTTAGAGCGTGGATCAGCACTTGGAGCTATGATGTTGTGGCTATTACAGAGACTTGGATGGCTCAGGGACAGGAATGGTTACTTAGAGTGCCAGTGCCAGCTGAGACAGGAAGGGAGGCAAAAGAGGTGGGGATGTGGCACTGTCAGTGTCACAACTGCAGAAAAGGTGGATGTCATGGAGGGATTGTCTACTGAGTCTCTGTGGCTGGAAGTTAGCAACAGGAAAGGGTCAATAACTCTATTGGGTGTTTTTATAGACCACCCAATAGTAACAGGGACATAGAGGAGCAGATAGGGAGATGGATTCTGGAAAAATGTAATAATACCAGGATTGTCGTGGTGGGGGATTTTAATTTCCCAAATATCAATTGGCATCTCCCCAGAGCGAGAGGTTTAGATGGGGTGGAGTTTGTTAGTTGTGTTCAGGAAGGTTTCTTGACACGATATGTAGATAAGCCTACAAGAAGAGAAGCTGTACTTGATCTGGAATTGGAAAATGAACCTGGTCAGGTGTCAGGTCTCTCAGTGGGAGAGCATTTGGAGATAGTGATCACAATTCATCTTCTTTACCACAGCATTGAAGAGGGATAGAAACAGACAAGTTATGAAAGTGTTTAATTGGAGTAAGGGGAAATATGAGGCAGGAACTTGGAAGCATAAATTGGGAACAGTTGTTCTCAGGGAAATGTACGGAAGAAATGTGGCAAATGTTCAGGGAATATTTGCATGGAGCTCTGCATAGATTCGTCCCAATGAGACAGGGAAAGGATGGTAGGGTACAGGAACCGTGGTGAACAAAGGCTGTTGTAAATCTAGTCAAGAAGAAAAGAAGAGCTTACTAAAGGTTCAAAACACTAGGTAATGATAGAGATCTGGAAGTTTATAAGGCTAGCAGGAAAGAGCTTAAGGAAGAAGGGGCCATGAGAAGGCCTTGGCGGCCAGGATTAAGGAAAACCTTATGTGACGAGCAGGAGGATAAGACGTGAGTCTTATCAAGTGTGACAGTGGAAAAGTGTGTATGAAACTGGAGGATTCATCAAGCATCAAGTTGGATAAGTTGCCGGGACCGGACAAGATGTACCCCAGGCTACTGTGGGAGGCGAGGGAGGAGATTGCTGAGCCACTGGCAATGATCTTTGCACCATCAATGGGGACGGGAGAGGTTCCAGAGGATTGGAGGGTCGCAGATGTTTTTCCCTTATTCAAGAAAGGGAGTAGAGATAGCCCTGGAAATTATAGACCAGTGAGATCTTACTTCAGTGGTTGGTAAATTGATGGAGAAGATCCTAAGAGGCAGGATTTATGAATATTTGGAGAGGCATAATATGATTAGGAGTAGTCAGCATGGCCTTGTCAAAGGGAGGTTGTGTCTTATGAGCCTGATTGAATTTTTTGAGGATGTGACTAAACACATTGATGCAGGTAGAGCAGTAGATATAGTGTATATGGATTTCAGCAAGGCATTTGATAAGGTACCCCATGCGAGGCTTATTGAGAAAGTAAGGAGGCATGGGATCCAAGGGAACGTTGCTTTGTAGATCCAGAACTGGCTTGCCCACAGAAGGCAAAGAGTGGTTATAGATGGTTCATATTCTGCATGGAGGTTGGTGACCAGTGGTGTGCCTCAGGGATCTGTTCTGGACACCTTCTCTTCCTGATTTTTATAAATGACCTGGATGAGGAACTGGAAGGATGGGTTAGTAAATTTGCTAATGACACAAAGGCTGGGGGTGTTGTGGGTAGTGTGGAGGGCTGTCAGAGGTTACAGCGGGACATCAATAGGATGCAAAACTGGGCTGAGAAGTGGCAGATGGCGTTCAACCCAGGTAAGTGTGAGGTGTTTCATTTTGATAGGTCAAATATGATGGCAGAATGTAGTATTAATGGAAAGACTCTTGGCAGTGTGGAGGGTTGGAGGGATCTTGTGGCCCGAGTCCATAGGACAGTCAAAGCTGCTGTGCAAGTTGACTCTGTGGTTAAGACGGCATATGGTTCATTGGCCTTCATCAGTCGTGAGATTGAGTTTAGGAGCTGAGAGGTAATGTTACAGCTATATAGGACCTTGGTCAGACCCCACTTGGAGTACTGTGCTCGGTTCTGGTTGCCTCACTACAGGAAGGATGTGGAAACCATAGAAAGGGTTCTGAGAAGATTTACAAGGATGTTGCCTGGACTGGGGAGCATGCCTTATGAGAATAGGTTGAGTGAGCTTGGCCTTTTCTCTTTGGAGCGACGGATGATGCGAGGTGACCTGACAGAGGTGTGTAACTTGATGCGAGTGATGAGAGGCACTGATCATGTGGATAGCCAGAGGCTTTTTCCCAGGGCTGAAATGGCTAACACAAGGGGGCATAGTTTTAAGGTGCTTACAAGTAGGTACAAGGGGGATGTCAGAGGTTAAGTTTTTCACACAAAGTGATGGGTGGTGGAGACGGATACAATAGGTTCTTTCAAGAGACTCTTAGGTAGGTACATGGAGCTTGGAAAAGTAGAGAGCTATGCTGGAGGGAAATTCTAGGCAGTTTCTAGAGGTTACATAGTCAGCACAACATTGTGGGCTGAAGGGCCTGTAATCTGCTATAGATTTCTATGTTCTATGTAAAAATACTGAGAACGTGAGTTGTAGAGGCCTTGAAAATAACTCTACGTGTTGCAGAATCAGTCCAGTGTCCATAAGACAAAGGAGTAGAAGTTGGCCATTCAGCCCATCGAGTCTGCTCCACCATTTTATCATGAGCTGATCCATTCTCCCATTTAGTCCCACTCTCCCGCCTTCTCACCATAACCTTTGATGCCCTGGCTACTCAGATACCTATCAATCTCTGCCTTAAATACACCCAATGACTTGGCCTCCACTGCTGCCCGTGGCAACAAATTCCATAGATTCACCACTCTCTGGCTAAAAAAATTTCTTGGCGTTTCTGTTCTGAATGGGCGCCCTTCAATCCTTAAGTCATGCCCTCTCGTACTAGACTCCCCCATCATGGGAAACAACTTTGCCACATCCAGTCTGTCCATGCCTTTCAACATTCGAAATGTTTCTATGAGGTCTCCCCTCATTCTTCTAAACTCCAAGGAATACAGTCCAAGAGCAGACAAACGTTCCTCATATGTTAACCCTCTCATTCCCGTGAATCTTCTCTGTACCGTCTCCAACACCAGCACATCCTTTCTTAAATAAGGAGACCAAAACTGCCCACAGTACTCCAAGTGAGGTCTCATCAGCACCTTATAGAGCCTCAACATCACATCCTTGCTGCTATACTCTATTCCTCTAGAAATGAATGCCAGCATTGCATTCGCCTTCTTCATCACCGACTCAACCTGAAGGTTAACCTTAAGTGTAACCTCGAGTGAAGTTATCCACTCTGGTTCAGGAACCTGATGGTTGAAGGGTCATAACTGTTCCTGAACCTGGTGTTGTGGGACCTGAAGTTGCTGTGGCTTCTTGCCAATGGTGGCAGCGAGAAGAAAGCATGGCCTGGGTGGTGGGGGTCATTGTGATGGACACTGCTTTCTTTAGGCAGCTTTCCTTTTAAACGTGCTCGATGTTGGGGAGGCCTCATTCGTGATGGACTGGGCTGTATCCGGCAATCTCCATGACCAGAACCCTTATATTCAGAGTCCTGGTCAAAGTGTTGTTCTCTGCTCAGGGAAGCGGTAGGGGCCACCTTATTAAATAAATTTAAGACAATTGAAGAGGTTTTTTTTTTGCTTTAGCAGGGGAATTAAGGGTTACTGGGAAAAGGCAGGTAGGTAGAGCTGAGTCCATGGCTAGATCAGCCATGATCTTATTGAGTGGAAGAGCAGACTCGATTGGTCAGATAGTTGTCTCCTGCTCCTAGTTCTTAGGTTCTTATGCAACACAGAAGTAGGCCCTTTAGCCCGAAGTGTCCATGTTGGCCAAGGCGCCTATCTAAGTTGCTCCTTTTTAACCTTCATTTGGCTTGTATCTTCCTAACCACTTTCTCTGTATGAACATGTCCAAACGTCTTTTAAAACTTCGAATTGAATGCACCTGTACCACTTCTTTTGGCAGCTCGTTGTGTAGGGGACAAACTTACTTCTCAGAATCCCTTTAAATGTTTCCCCTCGCCGTAAACCTATATTGTCTAGTGTTAGATCCTGCTACACAGTGAAAAATACTGTGACTGTCTATGCCATCTATTTCAGAATCCTCGCTGTCACTTTCTGTCCAAATGAAGAATTCCCTCATTATGGTTGCTCTTTCCCAAGAGGATTTGAACAACACAACTGCTAATTAATCCCTTCTCATTAGACAATACTGAATCTAAGAGGATCTATTCCCTAATTGGTCCCACCGCTAGAGAACTGGTCTATTAGTCAAGAAAACTATCCTATTTGCACTCCAGGAATTCATTCTGTATAGTATTATCACGAACTTGACGAGTGCAATGCCATACACAAAATGCTGGGTGAATTCAATAGATCAGGCAGCAGCTATGGAGGGGAATAAACAGCCGACATTTCGGGCTGAGACTGGAAAAGGATTTAGAAGTTAGGCAGAGGGGAAGGAGTGCGGGCTGGCAGGTTCTAGGTGAAACCGGGTGAAGGAGAAGGGATGAAGTAAGAAGCTGGGAGGTGATGGGTAGAAAAGGTAAAGGACTAAAGAAGAAGGAATCTGATAGGAGAAAAGGGTGGATGTGGGAGAAAGGGAAAGGGTGGGGGGGAGACATCAGAAGGAGGTGATAGGCAGGTGAGGAGGAAAGAAGTGGTAAGTGTGAAACAGAATGGGGAAGTAGAAAAGAAAGGTAAGGAGGAGGGGGAGAAATTACCAGAAGCTAGAGAAATCAATGTTCATGCCGTCAGGTGGGAGGCTATCCAGACAGAATATGAGATGTAGTTCCTACCTGAGTGTGGCCTTACTGTTGTGGTAGAGGAAGCCATGGGCTGACATGTCGGAATGGGAGTGGGAAGTCGAATTAAAATGGGTGGCGCTGTGAAATCCTGCTGGTTGTGGCATCCAAGTCCAAGCCACCCTTGAGGATCTCCCTGCTTGGTGACTTTAACTGCTTGAGTTTGATTGTTTGTAACCATCAGTTATTGACAGCCAGGACTGGGCGTATTTAGTAGAAAGTGCAATTTATATCAGTTGGCTGGCTGCTCACAGCATTCTATATATTTTTGTATTAAGCATAAAACCGCTATGTTCTCGGGGCTACCATTTTAACTTGTAGTTAATGAGTCTTTCAGTTGTAGAAGCACGTTTTTTTGGCCCCTATGTATGAACATAACAGTTTGATGACCAGAGCAAAGGCAGAAAATGCTGCTGGAACTCAGCAGGACTGATTAAGGTTGTTGATATGAAAAATAAATATTGGACAGGTCACTTGGAAGTATTTGCCTTGAATAGTGTCGCATATATCCACCTGTGCTACACAGGGCAGTGCTTTATTATAAATACGTATACTCGGTGGCCACTTCATTTGGTACCTGTACACCAGCTTGTTAATGCAAATATCTAATCAGCCAATCATGTGGTAGCAACACAGTGCTTAAAAGCATGCAGACGTCATCAAGAGATTCAGTTGTTGTTCAGACCAAACATCAGAATGGGGAAGAAGTGTGATCTAAGTGACTTTGACTGTGGAATGGTTGTTGGTGCCAGACGGAGTGATCCCAGAAACTGAGGATCTCGTGGGATTTTCACACACAACAGTCTCTAGAATGTACAGAGAATGGGGCGAAAAACAAAAGACACAGTGAGTAGGAGTTGTGTAGGTGAAAACGCCTTGTTCATGAGAGAGGTCAGCGAGAATGGCCAGTCAGGTTCAGGCTGACAGGAACTCAAATAACCACATGTTGGAACAGTGGTGTGCAAAGAGCATCTCTGAATGAACAACACGTCAAACCATGAATTGGATGGGTTACAGCAGTAGAAAGCCACTACCGTACACTCAGTGGCCACTTTATTAGGTACAGGGGTGCCTCATAAAGTGGCCACTGGGTCCCGAAGAAGGGTTTCGGCCATTCATCTCCATACAGTGGTGCTAGAAAGTTTGTGAACCCTGTTGCTTTTCTCTATTTCTGCATAAATATGACTTAAAATGTGATCAGATCTTCACACAAGTCCTAAAAATAGATGAAGAGAACCCAATTAAATAAATAACACAAAAAAAATTATACTTCATTTATTTACTGTTATTTGTTCTGTTAGGTATTGCAGTTGGTGTTGGATTGTGGATCACTTTCCTGTATGCAAACAGGATAATTATAAATCAAGTCTTCCTGCAGGTAGGTTGCTTTATATTTGAAATTGTTTCTACCTTTTAACTTACTTTTGCCTCTAAATGTATCAACGTATTCCAAAGTTAATCTGCATAAGTTGTCATTATTCATTTATCCCTAATTCCCTTCTGAGTTACCTAGTAAATACACTCAAATTTCAGAGATATTGGTGACTGATGATATTCTTGAACTGTGCCCCTTCAAACTGAATGTGACTATTCTGCGTGTTTTATTTCAGGAGCGCCGCTCTATATTACAGTGTGGCTGGTTGCTTGGATTTCTAACAGCCTCTACCCTTCTCCTCTACGACACTTTCCAGTCCCAGTCACTCTTCTACTGGTATGTTTATAAAAATGAGAACAAGAAAGGGGCTGGGGACGTCTTTGCACTTATGGGGTAGCAGACACAAAGCAATTTGCTTGTTTGCATTTCAGATTCAGATTTATTTATCACATGCACATCGAAACATACAGTGAAATGAGTCGTTTGCATCAATACCAACACACCCAAGGATGTGTTTTAACAACCAACACACCACATTCTGGTGCCATCGTTGCATGCCCACAATGTTCAACACAACAACACAACACAAGCAGCAAAAACAACAGCAACAGAACTGAACAAGACAAGTTTCCCACTTCTTCAAACCAAAACGCCACCAGCTCCAGGACAGGCCACCTCCGTGTTAGGCAACAGCAACACCTTCCCCATAATTATTCTAAACATTGCTGCTCCAAGTGCTCAGACCCCTACTCTTCTCCCTATACACTCATGACAGCATGGCCAGATCCTGCTCTAACTCCATGTACAAGTTTGCAGATGATACTACCATCGTGGGCCGACCACTCTAATAATGATGAATTGGGGTATAAGAAGGAGATGGAGAGCTCAGTAACATGGTGTCATGATACCAGCTTTTCCCGCTATGTCAGCAAAACAGAAGAGTTGGTTATTTACTTCATGAAGCAGGGGTGGGGGGGTGTGGCGTTACACATGCTCCTGTCTACACCAATGGTGTTGAGCTTGAGCAGGGTGAGAGCTTGAAAGTTCCTGGAAGTAAACATCACCAGAAGCCACTCCTGGTCCAACCACGTAGATGTCATGGCCAAGAAAGCTCACCAATGTGTCTTACTTCCTCAATATACTACTGTGACATGTATAATAATGCTACTGTGACACTGTAATTTCCTTTGGGATCATTAAAGTATCTATCTTTATTACATGTGTACACCTTGTTAATGTAAATATCTAATCAGACAATTATGTGGTAGTAGATGAATATATAAAAGCACACAGACTGGTCAAGAGGTTTGGTGGTTGCTCAGACAAAATATCAGAACGGGGAAGAAATGTGATCCAAATGAATATGACCATGGAATGATTGTTGCTGCCGGACAGGGTGGTTTAAGTAACTAACTTAGCTAACAGTTTCAAACAATTCAGAGATCAGCACTGCTCTATCTTCTCCTGGTTATTTCTGTTCCTATTTCCAATCAATGAGCTCTTACAGTCATGATTCAAACCCAAACTTTTGCTGATGATGTCATTTCACATCCATTAACACCGTTCAACTGCAGCTCTGCAGTGTTCGTGACCTCCCACCGATATCAGTCACAATGGATGAATCACAGGTTTTTGATCTTCACCATGCTAATGAATGGGACATAGAGAATTTTGTTCCTTTCAATTAAAGGAAACTAATTTATGATTCATATCTAAACAATATCTATTCATAACCTTTGCCAAATATAATATCACTTTCTGAGTACAGGAACAGGACTAGGCCATTCAGCCCTCAGGCTAGGTGTGATATGTTATCAGATCACATATGACATGCTCTTCATGCAAATATTTAATCAGCCAACCATGTGCCAGCAACTCCATGCACAGAAGCATCTTCCATTGTTGTTCAGACCAAACATCAGAATGGGGAAGAAATGAGATCGAACTGACTTTCACCTGTGTAATAATTGTTGGTGCCTGACAGGGTGGTTTGAATACCTCAGAAACTGCTGATCTGGGATTTTCACACACAGTAGTCTCTGCAGTTCACTGGGAATAGTGTGAGAAACAAAAAAAAAATCCAGTGAGTGGCAGTTCTGTGGGTGAAGATGCCTTGTTAATGAGAGAGGTCGGAGGAGAATGGCCAGACTAGTTCCTGACAGGAAGGCTACAGTAGCCCAAATAATCACGTATTACAACAGTGATGTGCAGAAGAGCATCTCTGAATACATGACACGTTAAATCTTGAAGTGGCAGTGCTACAGCAGCAAAGACCACAGCTGTACTGCATAAAGTTACACTGACAGTATGTAGCATTGAAAACTGTCCCAGGGCACCAGATGTGTCATCAAAATAAAATTGCTTGGGGGTTAGCTATGAGAATATTAGCCAAGGTTGCTGATAATAACTACTTCATGCTTAGAGGGAACCTAATATAATATTTAATTAATTTAAAAGAAGAACAACCCAAAGGCAATAGATTGCAAGAACTTTGACATACTGAATTGATGATCTGATTGGATTCATTCCTGTTACAAACAACTAAATTATTCTTTTGACTATTTTAGTTATTCCTTTGAGTTCGGTGTGAATGGTATTTGAGAAATTTTAAACTTATTTCTCTTTCCTTTTGCAGTTTAATCTTTGTTCATCCCTCTGTTGATCCTATTGGATTCTGGGATGCATTGTGGATCGTGGGAACTGCAGACTTCATATTGAAGTTTCTTTCTATGGGATTCAAGTGCCTTGTCCTATTAATGCCTTCATCGCTGATGTCATTCAAATTGAGGGTAGGTGTACTAGTTTGAGGTAGTTCAGAGTTTGAATCCTAACAGAATTCCAGTTTTAAAGTCGGCAACTTCTCTGTGTAAGTTTTAAATTCTTCCATTTAAATTTTTCATGCAAAGATGGTTGGAGGAGGTGATGGTGGCAGGCACAGTAACATCGTTTAAGAGGTATCGGGAGGAGTATTCGGTCAAAGCATAGGGACTTCTCCCCTTCCTTTCCAACCCTTAAGAATGTGGACTATCTATTCAGGTCTGTAGATGCTGCCTGCTGAGTTCCTCCAGCTTTTCGTGTGTGTTGCTTTGGATCTCTAGTATCTGCAGATTTTCTTGTGATTGTTATTCTACTACTATACTGTGAAGTCTCTTCAAGGGAAGTCTACCCTGAAGAAGTTTAAATCCTCCTGTCTGACCTCTCCCTTTCCTTTCCAGTCCTGAAGAAGGGTCTCGACCCAAAATGTCAACTGTTTACTTTTTTCCATAAGATGCTGCCTGGCCTGCTGAGTTCTTTCTGCATCTTGTGTGTATTGCAAAGCATTGGGAGATGTGGGATTATTAAAAGTAGGTATGGTGAATAGCATAAATGCAGGAGAACGAGGGTCCTATTTCTGTGCTGTGTAACTTTATTTTTCCAGGTAGCAGGATAGGTTACATCTGCTGTGATTGCAAGGGAATGATGTGGAGGTGATAGGCTGTTTACTGCATTGCATCAGACTTATTCCTGGCTCTGTTCTCTGCCATCTCAGGCTCACTTCCAACAGGCCTTATCAGATCATTCACTTTCTTCTATATCTTTCTGCCAACTTTACAATTTTATCCTGAAAGTCAAGTGAAAAAAAAACTTTGGCTAGATCATTCACCACTGAAATTCAAGCTCACTCCACTAGTGATTGATCCACTTGTCACAGGGAATAAGTTTTCACTCCTTATTCAATCAAAATCTTTCATCGTATTGATGGCCTCTTATGAAATATCCCTTGACCACCTTAACTAGTCTAGGGTGAACAGTCCTAAACTTTGGCTGGTCCTCATAACTACAGTGAATTGTAGCCTGGCACTAGCCTACCCACCATTGAGGATGTATTCAAAAGGTGATCCCTCAGGAAGCTGGCATCCATCATTAGGGGCTCTTGCCATCCAGGAAATGCCCTCTTCTCATTACTGTCATAAAGGATGAGGTACAGGAGCCTGAAGACCCACACTCAATGTTTTAGGAACACAAGTACAAGAAAATCTGCAGATGTTGGAAAATCAAAGCAACACACAAAATGGTGGAGGAACTCAGCAGGCCAGGTAGCATCTATGGGAAAAGAGTAAACAGTTTACACTTTGGGCCAAGACTCTTCGTCAGGCCTTAATGAAGGGGGTATCGGCCTGAAATGTTGACTGTTCACTCTTTTCCTTAGATGCTCCCTGGCTTCCTAAGTTCCTACACCACTTTGTGTGTGTTTCGCAACTTTTTAAGACCAGCTTCTTCCCCTATGCCCTCAGATCCCTGTACAGTCCATAAGCAAATGACTGCTATTTCACTATTTTGCTGTCTTTTTGCACTACATTTTTGTCCTATTGTAACTTATAGTAATTTTTTAATGTATTGGAATGTGCTGCTGCCACAAAACAATAAATTTCACGGCATATGTCCGTGATAATAAACCTGATTCTGATTCTCTGGATCTCTACTTGTGCTCAAAGGTACTCAGTGACTTCACAATGCAAGCCTTCAAATGTGAATTTGTTTGGATTGTTATGTCACAAGTGAGGCTATAGGACAGAAGCTGGTGCTAAGTCTCAAGTGTTCACACCGCAGCTACCACAATGTTTCCCAAAGACTTTGTCGGCTTATTTGTGACACTGTTTGTGCTACAGCTGAGTCTGATATTTATGTTCCACTGTTTAGCCTTATCGTGCAAGAGTGAGAAAATCGCTTGGCAACCTCTGGCATGTGGCAATTTAGGGAGCAGTTGGCTTTTAAATGTTTCCACCTTTATACAGGTAACTTATAGAAAAAAGACCATGTAAATATCAGGTATAGATAAAGCGGACAAACTTTTTTCCCAGGATGGAATTGGCTAATACAAAGGGGCATAATTTTAAGGTGATTGGACTATTGTGGGGGGCGGCGTCTCAGAAATAAGAAATAAGTGTTTTTTAGAGTGGTAAGTGCATAGAACACCCTGCCAGGTGTAGTAGTCGAGGCCAATACATTAGGGACTTGTAAGAGACTCTTAGGTTCATAAATTTCTACAGATGTAATGTGGATAGCATTCTAATGGGCTGCATCACTGTGGTATGGGGAGGGGGGAGTCAAAATAAGTTGCAGAGTTGTAAACTTAGTCAGCTCAATCATGGGTACTAGCTGCTTGAAAAGGTGACATCCTTCATTAAGGATTCCCATCGCCCAGGTCATGCCTTGTTCTCATTGCTGTCCTCAGGAAGGAGGTACAGAAGTGTGAAGGCACACACTCAATGATTCAGGACCAGCTTCTTCCCCTCTGCTAACTTTCTGAATGGACATTGAGCCCATAAAACACTACCTCACTGCTTTTTCATTTTTATTTTTATACTAATTTAATTAACTATTTTACTTTCAATTTTTCAGTACATATTACTATGTATTGTACTGTTGCCAAAAGACGACAAATTTCACAACATATGCCAGTGATATTAAATTTGATCCTGATAGGCTCATAAATGAAAGAAAAATGGAGGGTAACTTAGGAGGGATCTTGGGGTAGGTTAAAAGGTCAGCACAATATCGTGGGCCGAAGGGTCTGTGCTGTATTGTTCTATGTTTACAACAGTTTATAAAATATCTGTTATGTCCTTCAGTTCATAGCAGAAATAAAAAAAATAAGAAACCATAAGAGCCACGCTCTGCTATAATGGATGATTGTTACCAAGATGTTTCCAGTATCATGTCCGTAAGTTTAGTCCATTTTAAGAATTCCTTTATCTCTCTAATTATTATTGGGGACCGCCCTGTCTGCTAATGGAGTAGCAGTATTTTTCTGCTGCTCTTAGTTTTCTTCCTTTCCCCCTAGTTTAAGCTTTGAATTTAAAATTTTTATCTGTTGATTCTTGAGGGGGGTCAATATGTCTATGTCTACAAGAAGTGGGAAGAATTTACCTGAACCTAGTGATAAAGGTAATGGGAAAGGAAAGGTGCAAAAGGAAAGATCTGATGAAATGCCATCGTGGGCTGAAGATATCGTTCGGACACTGAATTCAATTAAGGATCAGAATGGATCAATTAAAGACCAACTGGAAAAGAATAGTAATGAAATGAAGTCATTTCTGGGAAAACTTAAAGACCTGGTGTCAAGTTATTTCACACGAAGAGGAATTGAAGATAACTAAGCAAAAGCTGTCTGAAGCTACAACTCATTTGGAAAGATATCAAAATAAGATTATAGACCTGGAAACTAAGTCTCAACGAAGGAATATAAGAATTGTTGGGCTGCAGGAAGGAACTGAAGATGGAGATCTAATGGCTTACTTTGGTAAGCTTTTCCACACTATTTCCTACCATTCTATCAAAGCCGCCTGCTATAGAAAGGGCACACAGGGCGTTTATCTCGAAATCGAAGGACTCTAGTAAACCAAGATCTGTTCTGGTTTGCTTTCATCACTTTAAAATTAAAGATCAAATAATGCGACAGGCAAGAAAACAGAGTTTTTAGATTTATGGAATCTGAGCTCTGCTTCTATGAAGATTATCCAAGAGAGATAATGGAACAAAGATCAAAATTTGCCCTGGTAATGAAACAAGCATATGATAAGAATTTTTTCCCGTCTCTGAGGTATCCGAGAAAACTTAAAATTTTCCCTCCTAATTCTCTTCCTGGTACTTTTTTTGATCCAAAAGCTGCACTGGATTTTGTTCAGGCTTTACCTGCCGCTGTCACCGACATCGCTATTGAATGATCCATCTGAAAGGCTGTTTGGCTATTTGTATATTATTCGCATTTTGGAAAGAAGATTTATGAAGGTGTCTTGTATATTTCATCGAGAGACTAATTAAAGAACACGGGGAGTTGTTCTTTATTGCATATTATTGGTTTTCCTTTGGAAAGATTTACAGTTTAAGTATCTCTGCACAAATGATCTCTGGACATTCTATGACTGAGGGAAGAAGATAAGGCGATTTGTTCATTTAATTTAATACTTCGTAGCTAATTGGTGTTTTTCCTACTAATAGGGCTTTTTATATATTTTTCTGTTTAATTGTAACATTTTATAACTGAATTTAAAGCTTTTTTAGGGAATTAATATTAAACTTAAACATGGCGCTGGTTTTTCTCTCTAAGAGATAATATTATTTTGGTTCTTTCTTGTTTATTAGTTGATGGAATGTAAATACCTTTTTTTGCTGAGACTTTGTCTTTTTCACAAGGTCACTACTTTTTTACTAACTGGGGGGAGGGAAAGAAAACACAGACGGAGCAGTCAGCAGCTTTGAATTCTATCGCAGATCGCTTGCCTCTTTCGGGTTTCGGGGTGTGGGTGGGTGGGTTTAGAGTCAGGAGTTTTTTCCCATTGGGTGGTTCCGGAGCATGCGTGTTTTTTATTTGGTTGTATTCTTCATCACCGCCATCTTTGATCATCCTGTATTGGTATGTGCTCTATGCATGTATAAAGTAGAATGAAATTATAGTATGCTGTTCAAACGGATTAATATAATAAGTTGGAATGTACATGGTTAGAATCATCCTATTAAACGAAAGAAGACTTTTAAAGTTATTAACCGATTCCAACCTGATATAACTTTTGCTCAAGAGACACATATCAGGGCGGGAGGTCAAAATAGATTTTTTAGATGGTGGAATGGTTTGCAATGGTTTCTACCTCTCAGAGTAAAACAAAAGGCGTGTCTATTTTCATTAAACCTAATATATTTATTCCAGAGGATATTGAATCAGATTCTAATGGTAGATTTTTAATTGTTAAAGGAACAATCTGTAATAGGAAAGTTGTTTTGGTTAATTTGTATGTTCCTAACTTAGATGATCCTTTCCTTTATTTAAAAAGGTATTTGCTTTACTGCCTGACTTAAATGAATATTTGCTCATAATGGGTGGGGATTTTAATTGCTGTTTAAATCCTATGATTGATAAGAGCTCAACCAATCAGCGACTTCCAAATCGATCTGTGTCATTTATTAATTCTTTTTTGATTGATTTTGGGTTGATTGATTTGTGGAGGTATCTTCATCCCGACAATAGAGAATATTCTTTCTTCTCACATGTTTATAAAAAATATTCGAGGATCGATTATATTATAATCAATTCCCGCTTTTCGCCTAGTGTTAAAACCTGCAAATATGACGCTATTGCTATATCTGATCATGCGCCTCTGAGTTTGTCTTTTGAATTTGATGATGTCATTCTTGTCCGCCCACCTTGGCGCATGTCTCAGACATTATTGCAAAACTCTGACTTTGTCACTTTCATTGAAACCCAGATAAAAGAATTTTTTCTTTTTAATGATATAGGGAGTATGCCTAAATTAGTTATATGTGATGCATTTGAAGCATTTTTACGCAGTCAGATTATTTCTTATTCAGCTAAACTTAAAAAACAAACTAAAGCAGAATTAGATAGAATTTCAAAACAAGTTAAAGATTTAGATAATATTTATGCTATTTCCCCCAATACTGATTTATTTAAACAAAGGGTGGAACTTCAATCACAATATAACCTGTTATTAACTCATCCCATTGAAGCTTATTTGCTTAAGTTAAAGAGCTAATTTTATATGTCTGGAGATAAAAATAATAAACTGCTTGCATCTCAATTAAAGATGGCTGCAGCCAAAAGGCAAATCATGAAAATTCATAGGAAAGATGGTACCTTAGCTCAGGAATATGAGGAAATCAATAAGATTTTTCAAGACTTTTATGCTGAGCTATATAAATCTCAATGTCCGTTAGATTCCTCTAAACTGAATGCTTTTTTACGAAAGAATGTTTTTCCTAAAATCTCAGCTGAGGATCAAAAGATTCTCGATGCTCAAATTACTGAAGCCGAAATTCATAAAGCTATTTTTTCAATGCAATCTGGTAAGTCCCCAGGACTTGGTGGCTATCCCGTAGAATTTTATAAAAAATTTGGAAAGTTGCTTTCTCCGTATATGTTGGAAATGTTTAAGGATTCTTTTGTGAAAGGTGACTTACCCTCTACTTTTTAAGAGGCCTCTATTTCTTTAATTCTTAAAAAAGATAAAGATCCCACTGACTGTGCTTCATATAGACCTCTTTCATTACTGAATGTTGACGCTAAGATTTTGTCAAAGATAATGGCTAATCAGTTGGAGAATATTTCGGGTAAAATTATTTGTAAAGATCAAACAGGCTTTATAAAGGGTCGCTATTCCTTTTCAAATGTCCGGAGACTACTTAATATTATATATTCATCCTCTTCTAAAATTCCACAATGTGTTGTATCTTTGGATGCTGAAAAAGCGTTCAACCGAGTGGAATGGAAATATTTATTCAATGTTTTAGAGAAATTTGGCTTTGGTGTTAATTTTAATAATTGGATTAAAATGATATTTAAAGCCCCTATTGCTACTGTTGTCACTAACAATCGTAGGTCTCCTTTTTTTCAGCTTTCACGGGGACAAGGCAACGCTGTCCATTAAGTCCTTTGTTGTTTAATTTAATATTAGAACCCCTTGCTATTGCTCTTCGTGAGGCTAAAAATATCCATGGGATCTTTGTGAATGAGACCATGCATAAGGTCTCTCTTTATACTGATGATTTATTGATTTATATGTCTAACCCTGACGAATCCATTCCTGCCCTGTTAAAATTATTTAATGAGTTTGGAGGTTTTTCAGGATATAAAATTAATTTTAGTAAAAGTGAATTATTTCCTTTAAATGATTGTGTTTCTATATATGATAATACTCCTTTTTAAAGCTTTAGACTCTTTTAGATATTTAGGTATCGTAATTACTAAAAAATATAAGGATCTTTATAAAGCCAATTTTGTTCCATTAGTAGACTCTATGAAGTATTTATTTAGTAGATGGAGTCCACTTACATTTTCACTTGTTGATTATATTCATATAGTTAAAATGATGATTTTACCAAAATTTTTATATTTATTTCAGAATATTCCTGTTTTTTTGACTAGGAAGTTTTTTGATCGGATTGATTCTATTATTTTATCTTTTATTTGGAATAATAAAAGACCAAGAATTAGTAAATGTCATTTACAAAAATTGAAAAAGGATGGAGGTCTTGCTTTGCCTAATTTTAGAATGTATTATTGGGCTGTTAATCTGCGATATATGTCTCTTTGGTTATACTGGGTTGATAAAGAGTGATCGGCCAATTTGGGTAGATCTGGAACTAAAAGTTGTAAAACAGTTTTATTTAACTTCGTTATTGGAGGCTCCTTTACCTATGCAATTAGGTAAAGTTGTTAATTTAAACTTGTATCCTGTGATTAAGTATTCTTTACAAATTTGGCTCCAGTTTCGTAATTCTTTTAATCTTAAAAAATTTAAACTTTGTAGTTTAATTTACCGAAATTACTTTTTTAATCCTTCTTTGAGTGATCCAATTTTTCTACTTTGGAAAAATAAAGGTATTAATTCTTTTTTGGATTTATTTAAAGAAGATAGATTGATGCCCTTTGAACAATTAACTGATAAATATTCTCTTTCATACAAAAATATTTAAGTAATTTCCCTTACATATTGGAGGCTGACTTGTTAGATACTATTATGAGTATGAATCCTTTGATTAAGGGTTCTATTGGAAGAATTTATAATTTATTATTACAATGGGATAAGCGTCCTTTGTCTAAGATTAAACAGGATTGGGAAAAGGAACTTAATTTGACTTTTATGACGGAGGATTGGATGCAGATATTGAAGTTGGTTAACTCTTCTTCAATTTGTGCTAGCCATTCATTGATTCAATTTAAAATTGTACATCGTTATCATTTGACAAAGGAGAGACTTTCTAAAATCTTTCCTAATGTTGATAGTCATTGTGATAGATGTAAAACTGAGATAGCTACACTGACACATATGTTTTGGTCTTGTTCTATATTGGAACAGTTCTGGAAGTCGGTTTTCTCAACAATTTCTAAAGCACTTAAAATTAATTTACAACCTAATAAATTAACTGTGCTTTTTGGAACAGTTCCTCAAAATATTCATGGTATTTCTGTGTCTGACCAACATGTTATTGCATTTGTTACACTGATAGCTAGGAGGGCCATTTTGTTGAAGTGGAAGGATACATCAGCTCCCACTTTGTCACAATGGTTCTCTCAAGTGATGCTATGTCTTAGTTTGGAGAAAATTAGAAGTCGAACCTTTGAACCTTCATTTGATTTTGAGAAAAGATGGGGCTCATTTGCTCGTTATTATCATTTGAGATAATTGATATAATTTTTCCACAATCTAATTGTAAATTCTTTTAGTATATTTTCTTTTCTTGCTGGCGGTTTGATGTTTATTTTTAGAAGCTTTTTGTATGACGCATGGCTCCAGGGTTGTACACCTAATGGGTTCTCTTTTTTTTCTCACTTTTCTGCTCAGTAGGTTTTTTTTTTGTTATCACAAAATTTTGTTTTCAATCTTTAAGATGATTTTTTTTTGAGGCATTGTAAGTGTTGTTACTTCGATCTATATATATAATATATATCTATATTAAAAAGATTTGAAAAGAAAGAATTATTCTTGGTTGCTGATCTATTGTGCAAACAATACATTTGTACTTGTCACAGATATGCTCCACATTCTGAATTTTTGTTTTAGAATGGTTTTGATTCATAATTGGTTCAGTAGTCGGAGCAGAGGGTGATGGTTGAGGGTTTTTCTCGGGCTGGAGGCTTGTGTCTAGTGGTGTGCCACAGGAGTCAGTGCTGGGACATTATTTGTTTGATTTGGATGTGGTTAGTGAGTTTGTGGATGATACTAAAACAGTTGGTGCTGTTCACATTGTAGAAGGTTATGAAAAATTACATGGCTTTCAATCCAGATAAATGTGAGACATTTTGGGGGATCAAACCAGGGTACGACTTAAACAGTGAATGTTAGGGCCCTCAGGAGCGTTATAGAACAGAAGGACTTGGGAGTTCAAAGTGCATTTATATCAAAGTACAGATGTTACTGTATGCAGCCCCAAGATACGTTTTTGGGGGTATTCACAGTGAGTGCAAAGAAACAAAAAAAGGACAAACAAAATAATAATAATAAATATTGAGACTATGAGAGTCCTTGAAAGTGAGTCTGTAGGTTGTGGGAACAGTTCATCGTTGATGTGGGTCCTGAGGTTCCTGTACCACCTCGCTGATAGCCTGGATGGTGGGGACTGTGAGATTGGATGCTGCTTTCCTGCGACAGCGCTCTATGTAGATGTGGTCAATGATGGGGAGGTGATGGACCGGGCTGGAAGCAGCGTCACAGGGAGGTGGGATGGTGAAGAATGTATTTGGCACACTAGCCATCATCAGTCAGGACACCGAATACAGGAGTTGAGAATTTGTGCAGTTATATAAGATGCTGGTGAGGCCACACTCAGATTATTGTCTACAGTTTTAATTCTGCTATTATAGGAAAGATGTTAGTAACTAGAAAGAATGCAGAGAAGAATTACTAGGATATTTCATGGATTAGGGGCCTGAGTTACAAGGAGAAATTGCACAGATTAGGTTTTTATTCCCTGGAATGTAGAAGATTGAAGAGTGATTTTGAAAAGGTATAAACATTCAAGAAGGGTATAGACAAGGTGCAGGCACATAATCATTTCCAAGGGAAGAGGTGTTAAAAATGAGAGGGCATAAAGCTTTAAGATTAGAGGTGAGAGATTTAAAAGGGGCATCAGGGGCAGCTTCGTCATGTGAAGGGTAGTGTGTAAACTGCAGAAACAATGGTAGAGATTGGCACATTAGCAACATTTAAAAGCTGTCTAGATAAGTACATGGATAGAAAAGGTTTAGGGTGCTGGAGATGGGACTAAGTCACTGGGTAACACAGTCAACAGGGACCAGGTCTAAGACTTGATGACTGTTGTGCTCTAGTTTAGGGTGAGATTTCCTGATAAATGTGCTGTAATGAAGACACAAGACATTTTGGAATTAGAAATTTAAGAATTTATATTCAATAAGCTTTGATTATTTTGTGTGCATGTCCAGCTATGAATTATTATTCATAAAATTTGTGCTGCAACAATTGTTTGTGAACTGCTTTGGAATCTTTTTTCCTTTTCCTGAAAACTTGATGTTCACAAACTTTGATGTTTATTTGTTCACAAAATTCACAGCAGATGGTGTCTCTTTATATGTCTACTTCAATGACTTCCATTGAATCAGAATCAGGTTTTATTATCACTAACGTATAATGTGAAACTTGTTATGTGCAGCAGCAGTTCAGTGCAGTAAACTTTAAAAATTATTGTGAATTACAATTAGTTATGGTCAGCTCAAAGTTTTACAGCACCAGTGATTAGAGTTCAATTCCGCTGCAGTCTGTACGGAGTTTATACGTTCTCCCCGTGACCGCATGATTTCCTACGGATGCTCCTAAGATGTACGGGATAGGGCTGTAGTTAATGAATTGTGGGCATGCTTTGTTAGCACCAGAAGCATAGCAACACTTGCTGGCTCTCCCCAGCATTTCCTCGGACATCTTAGTAATTGATGGAAACAACACATTTCACTGTAGGTTTCAAAGTTTCAATATACATGTGACAAATAACTTAATCTTAAAATAAGAAATATATTCAATACCTTGAAAAAGTAAGTGTTGCCGTGTTTTTTTTTTGGAATGCCCACAACTCACTAACCCTAACCATACATCTTTGGAATGTGGCAGGAAACTGAGGCAACCCATGCAGTTATAAGGAGAACATACTAATCCCTCACAGGGGGTGTCAGGAATTGAACCCTGATCTTACAGCTGGTGCTGTAAAGCAATTGCATGATTGCTGGGCTACCACATCATTTAGCTGTTGTGTCTCAGATGGGGACTATCTTTGGTAATGGACGCTGCCTAATTGAAAATGCCCTCAGTGGTTGGGAGGGTTATGTCCATGGTGGAGCTGGGTAAGTCTACAACCTTCTGTACCACACCCAGATCCCATCATGTATGACAGGTTAGTGCGTTAGAATGTTTACTTTTTAACTTGTGTCGTAATGCACCATATACTAAATCTCATAGTCCGGAATATTTTTTTTTGTGGTAATATTACTTTATACATTGTGTGAGTTTACGTCTACTGTGGTGCACCTTGGACCAGAGGAACATTGTTTCATTTGGCAGTATACTTGTATATGGTTGAATGACTATAAACTTTAATTTGAGCCTCTTGTGATCCTGTGAATTGGAGCCTCCATTACCAGTTAGAATGCTCTCTACTGTATGTAGAACAGAAAGCATAGAACAATACAGCATTGTACAGGTCCTTCGGCTCAAGGTGTTGTGTCAATGCTTTAACCTACTCTGAGATCAATTTAAATCTGCCCTCCCTACATTGTCCTCCATTTTTCTTTCATCCATGTGCCTATCAAAGAGTCTCTTAAATGACCCTAATGTAGCTGCCTCTATATCTTTAGAAATTTCCTAAGTATCTTTGGTGATGTACCTACCTAAAAGTAAATAACGTGCTCAGCTTTCTCATGGGAGTTCAGAAAACCCTGACGTGATTGACACACTTAACCACAACTGATGACAGTATTGAATGCTGGGAAGTTCCTTTTGTAAAATCAAAGTATTTATTGATTGATTTTAGGGATGTATTGCAGAAATGTACTGGAACATCTCAAATCTTGAGTAAATGGTAACTCAAAGGAAGACTGATGGAGACTGTTAGAAAACCTTGACCCATGTAACATTCCAAATACGATTAACAGCTAAATTATTGAATGAGTTTCCTGTTAAACGTTTATTGTCACTAATATCACAATTGGCTGCTTAAAAACAAAATAAAACTATATAAAGCTGTCTTGGTAGGTTTTAAGTAATAATAAGTAATGATTTACTTACCATAAACAATAAAGTATCTCTCATCTGTGCACAATATTAAATGTTTCAAGCTTCCCAGTTATACTCTGTAAGTGACAAGTGGATTTCAACCTACAATATTCTGTGCCTTAAAGGACTACTGCAGCTTGTCATAATAAAAATATATTGTAATGGGCAAGATGCGACGCGTGCTTAAACATTTAACACTGTTCACTGCAAACTGCATGAAATGTCAAGTGCTGGAGCATCTTGTAAAATAATATCGTATGTGTCCATATTGTTTTATTGTAGTTTTTTTGATCAGCTTTGGGAAGCAGTATGTTTCAGACTCTAGAATGGTGAGGATTAGCATCTCTTAATTACCTTTGTTTTAGCAACAAGTTTAAAAAGTCCTCCAAACTGCTCAATACATAACACGGAGAAGTAACTACAGAAAGGCTGCAATGGGAGAGTGTCAGATCATAAATACAAGAGATTCTGCAGGTGCTGGAAATCTGGAGCAACACACAAACTATTAGAGGAACCCCGCAAGCCAGGCATCATCTATTTGGCATCCGTTAGTCTTGCGGGACCATGGATCTGCGCCTGGAAGGTCTTCACTCTGCAGGGCGCGGGCCTGGACAAGGTTGTATGGAAGACTGGCAAGTTGCCCATGCTGCAAGTCTCTCCTCTCCACGACACCAATGTTGTCCAAGGGAAGGGCATTAGGACCCATACAGCTTGGCACCAGTGTCGTCACAGAGCAATGTGTGGTTAAGTGCCCTGCTCAAGGACACAACATGCTGCCTCGGCTGGGGCTTCATCTGTGGAGAGAAACAAACAGCTTACGTTTCAGACCTGATAAAGGGTCTCGGCATGAAACGTCGACTTTTTAGATGCTGCCCGACTTGCTGAGTTCCAGTAGCAGTGTGTGTGTGTTGCTGACTGTGATGGTATCAGGATTTGATTTTGTTTTTTAAATTCTTCCTCCCATAAGGGTCAGTGGTACATGGTAATTGAAGAAGTGAACCAATTTCACCGCTCCCTGGTGCCCATGCCCGTTTGGTCTTGGTATCTGATTGGAAAAAACGAAATAGATGGTTCCCTGATCTGGACTCTGGGTATTCTGCTAAGTTCGTTCTACCTCATACTCAAGGTAAGGGGAAATACTTGCTTACTTTCTTGTGTAAAGGGAAGATAAACTTTTACAAAGTAAATCTTCCAAAGTTCAAAGTAAGTTTATTATCAACGCAGGTGTGTCACCATGTACTACCCTGAGATTCATTTCTTGCAGGCATTTACAGGAAAATAAAGAAATAAAATAGAATTTATTAATGTACTTAAAGACAGACAATGTGCAAAAGGGGACAAGTCGTGCAATATAATACTATAATGTAGAATATAAATCTTTGAAAACCATATAATTTAGAAGATTTCAAAATGAAAATATTCTGGATAGTGATTAATGTAAATACCAGTTTAATCTGTTATTTGACTGAAAGTCAGACATTGACTCTCCTTTTTAATTTTTCAGATAGAATATAGAATTTTAAACATTCCCTTATACCAGTGAAGCCCTTTTTATGGTGACCTTTGCTAATTCTAGATGCTTTCAGTCAATGAAATGTAGCCACTGTTCAAATGTTAAAGATGTGACAGCCAGTTTGAATGCAGGAAGCTCCTACAGATTCCTCTGTTGGTTGAGGGTTGAGGGATAACAATAGGGCAGGACACAGGCTTGCTCTCCCTCAGTGGCCTTGGCATCTTTTACCCTTTCCAAACAGTGCCTTGGTTAGGCACCTCTTCTTGGAGTTAGTAGTTTTGACTGTTCAATGGTTCTTCAACACTGACTACAATATGAGGATATATGCCAGATTTGTGGATTTAAGAATGGAAAAGGCACGTAAGAAATAGGAGTGTAAACAGGGTGGTGGGGGTCCCTGAAGATAACTGCTTTCATATGACAGTGTTTCATGTAGATGTGCTCAATAGTGGGGAGGGCTTTACCCGTGATGGACTGGGCTGTGTCCACTAACTTGTAGGATTTTTCCATTCAAGGCCTTTGGTGTTTCCATACCAGCCTTTCGGCCCAGCTGGCTGCTGCTGACCAAGGGGCCCATCCACACTAGTCCTATATACAGATGTCCATTTATTTATCTATTTATGAATTATGTTTGCATTCGGATGAAGAGCCTTTAATTTTGTTTCATTACCATTTTCCCCCACTGTTGCTGTTTAGTGTTACAGTCCTGTATACCCACCATATCTCTGCTCTTTCCTCTCGCACGCCAGTTATTATTAACTACGTTGCCACCCTGCTTAATTGCTTTGGCCTTCCTTGTTAATTTACTGTATTTCCAATTGCCTGGACCCTCCTCATTTATGCGGCTGTTGCTGTCCTAAGTTCCCAATTTCTGTAGAGCATTACAGCAAAGTACAGACCCTTCAGCCCACGAAGTTGCACCGACCATTTAACTACTCTGAGGTCAATCTAACCCTTCCCTCCTACATAGCCCGCCATTTGGCTTTCATCCATCTGCCTATCATTCAGAAATGAGACAGTGAAAATATTGAGAGAATTTAAATAAAAACCTCCTGTGAACTTCCTTATCCGTCTGTCCCCCACTTGAAGTTGCCCCAATATCTTGCATCTCTCGATATGGGTGTCTCTGCACCATCTTATTCTGGCTTCTGCTCTATTCCTTTCCAGTCCTGATGAAGGGTCTCAGCTTGAAATGTCAACTGTTTATTCCTCTCTATTGATGCTTCCTGACCTGCTGAGTTCCTCCAGCATTTTGTGTGTGTTACTCATAGCTTTGGTTTTCGTTCCCAGTGGGTGTCTGTATTCCTGCTACTCAGTAGCTTATCAGAGTAGGTAAAGTGCAGAATCTGATACTTACCTGATCCATCTACAGTGTAAATTTCTGGGAAAGTTTTTTTTTAAAAACAAGAAGATAGAAGAATCTAAAGACAAATAGCTATATCAAAATGTTTGTCACCAGGTGTTGACAGAGCAGAGCGAAAGTAGTTTGTTCTAATGAAACTATTGAGTGTTGATTCAGTGACTCAGCAGTTCAGCAATTAGGATGATGGCCTGACAGTTCTGCTGACAGGAATGAAGTGTATTTGACACATTCTCTGCACTGATCTCTCACAGTAGCAGAGTAGTTTAATCAGAGGGGAAGATTTGTTGCCATCTGTCTTGCTTTTTCAACACAAAGTGTGTCTAATTCTGTGACTAGGTAACAACCAGTTCCCCACCACTTCAATCTCCTAAATGCCATTGCCAGGAACCACTTGAAATATACCAATATAAGTTTGGGATGAGATGGGATTTGAAGGAAAGAAATAGTTTTAAACATAGTTTTTGGCCTCTTTGTGTTTGATTCGCAGCTCCTTGGAATCTACAATTGGTGGAGTAGTTTCAGGAAGGCTTTGCAGAGTTTTTTCCGTAAACAGGTAGGTAAATATGATTGTTTCCTGACCGGAAACACACTCGCTCTTATCCCTTTTATTATATTTCGGGCAGCGATCATCACCATCGTCATCATCATCATCATCAGGTGCCGTGTCCAGTTTGAGCTTTGACTCCCATGGCCCACACACTCCTGTTTCGGGTCAAGTGGATCAATTCATTGGTATTCATTTCCAGTTCTCTGGCTGCTGTCTCCATCATCATTTGTCTTTGCCTTCCTCTTGCTTTCTTCCCTTCGATCTTTCCCATAATTACCGTGCATTCTAACTCCTCTTTCCTAATCACATGTCCAATGAAGTTACGTTGCCTTTTCATGATCTCATACATTATTTCTCTTTTTGTGTTTGCTCTGTTCATGACATCCTCATTAGATATTCGTTTTGGCCATGATGTTCTTTGCATCCTCCTCAAAAACCACATCTTTGCTGCTTCAATTCATTTCCTCATGTTACTAGATATTGTCCAACATTCTGATCCATGTAACATAACTGGATAAACGTAACATTTCAGTATCCGAGGCAGGTTGTCATGCCTAGTTTAGTATTGGTCAGTATACTCTTCATCCTCATAAAGGTGTCTTTTGCCATCCCTATTCTTGCCAGAAGAGATGAAAAAATCAGTATTCATCACTCTTCCTAAGAAAGCTGGAGTAATAGAATGTGAATTACATAGGACCATAAGTTTAATGAGTCAAGATACTTCTAACAATTTTGACGACAAGAGCTAAAAGTAAGATACAAGCTGAAATAGGTAAAGAACAATGTGGTTTTGTGAAAGACAAAGGTACAAGAAACGCGATATTGATGGTAAAGATACTATCAGAACGAGCTATTCAAGTGCAAAAAGATTTGTTTGTTTTATCGACTACACAAAAGCATATGATAAAGTGAAGCGCAATAAGTCATTTGAAATGTTACAGGAAACTCTAGATCTAGATTTGAAAGACCTCCGCCTAATCAGGAATCTGTACTGGGAATAAACTGCTGCTGTAAGAATAGATGGAGAAGTGAGTCAGTTTACGAAAATCAAGAGAGGCGTTAGACAAGGGTGTGTTTTCTCCCCTGATTTATTTAATGCGTACAGTGAAACAATATTACAAAAAATAAGAGACATCTTGGGAATCAAAGTTGGCAGTGAAAAATTCAATAATTTCAGATATGCAGATGACACTGTGTTAATTGCAAGTACGGAGGAAGAACTACAAAACTTAATTGATATAGTTGTTCAAGAAAGTGCAAAAATGGGTCTATCTATCATTTGCAAAAAGGCAGAATGTATGGTGCTATCCAAAAAGAAGGAGAATCCTATCTGCAGGCTGAAAATAAACAGGGAAGACATGAAACAAGTACAGAATTTTTGCTACTTAGGATGTTGGGTGACATCAGATGGCAGGTGCAACATGGACATCAAAAGAAGAATAGGTATGGTAAAAGACACCTTTACGAGAATGAAGAGTATACTGACCAACACTAAACTAGGCATGACAACTTGCCTCAGAGTACTGAAATGTTACATTTATCCAGTTATGCAGTGATTATAGATATTGCTATAGTGCTGGCTAGCTGCCATCTTGTGGCCACTTAGAGAACTGCAACCCATCTTGTTAAAAATGCCATAAATCAAAGCAGAGGAACAAACAGAAAATGCTGGAGGAACTCAACAGATCAGGCAGCAACCGTGGAGAGGAATGAACAGTCAGGCCGAGACCATTCTACAGGACAAAAATCTCTTGTGTTTATCAAAGCCGATGAGAAGCTCAGCTTATACATGGAACCGACAAAACTAAACAGTCAGGTTTGTTGTGGAAGAGATGTTCACATTTTGCCTGAATCTCAAAGTCTGTCTTAACAGCATCTTGGGATCTGGTTATTAGCTTAATTGCAGAGAAGGATGTTTGCTCTGTCAAGTCTAATGCCTTTTACACCTCATCATTCACAAAAATGAGGGGCAATGTGGACCAAATGGAGCTGCGTGGTTGATTATTATGGACGGCAGCTGAGCAAGCTGAGAAATAAAATACAGAAGGGATGCTGGATATCATAAACAGCGGCATGGAGTAAAAAAAATAATAATAAGGTTATATTGTAACTTCTTAAACAGTAGTTGGGCCACAACAAGACACTTGCATTCAGTTATACTCAGCACACTTTTAGGATGGATGGAAAGCCCGCAGTGAGAAACACAAAATTGGCCATTTGCCATGTGGTGCTTAGGTTTCCACTCAATAAGATGATGACAGATCTGTTACACCTCTGCTACTTTGTACTAACCCTGATTTCCTTAATGGGTGAAGATCTTATGATCTCTATATACTCAGCAACTGACCACCCACAAGCCTTTTGGTTAGGTTTACAGTAACAGTTCCAGTAATATTTCAGTTACAAGAATCTACAGTTCTTTTTGGAGCTTGAAAAATAATTAAATTAGGACCTAACATTTTGAACAGCAATGATCTTTCAAATTATCTGAACTTTCAGCACTGGATTCAAATTTAAAATGATTGGCCAGCAATCCAGATTCATGACCAACTTTTTTTTTAAAAATTGTAACGCTTTATGAAGTTGTGGAGTTGCAGTTCTGTTTGCTTTCAGGAAGAAATTGGATGGGAACTTGAAAGTTTGTATGGAATAAGAAAAGAGCAGGTTGTTGGGACTAGCTGAAATACTGGATGGTTTAGGCAAATTGGGTGGTATGCTGTAATGTTGCTGATGCCAATGCCTGTCAGAGCAGGCCACTTAGTCTGTTCCCTAGAAATGTACTCTTCCATGTGAGCGAATAGCCAGAACATCCAGCCACATCACTGAAACTGTTTCCTGAACTATTTTAAATGGTTGTTTAATTTGGGTAAATTGGCAGGTAGGCATGTATGCATTAACCAAAACCTTTTCTGTTGAAGCACTGTGGGATTGTAGCCACCAAGCATCAATGCAGTGAAGCAGGAGATGTTTGTCCCATCTGCCAGACAGAATTTAGAGAGCCAATTCTCCTTGTTTGTCAGGTAAAAGGATTTTTTTTTAAAAAAAAGTTTGAATTTTGAGGGATTAATTACCTAGACCTTTGAACTCTCTCTATTTTTATGCTGCAGCACATTTTCTGCGAGGAGTGTATTTCCCTCTGGTTTAATCAAGAGAAAACGTGCCCCCTCTGCCGGACTGTCATCCTAGACTATGTTCAGCCCTGGCGAAATGGAGCAACCTCCACCCACCTCCAGTTTTACTGACCTGCTGATGACCAACAGCAGCTTGTATGTGCAACCAAAACTTATCAACTCTTGGGAAGATTTTTGTTAAAATGATTTTGGTAATAAAAACAAGTGATAAATAAAGAAATGCTTTATTTTGTAAACAGGAATATTTTGATTGTTGAAACTTGTATATTAAATGTATTCTTTAATATTGCGTAACCCCTACCAATCCGGAAATAGTATTACCTACAGGCATTATCTGTAGCTGCTATTTTTAAGTATTTCTGAAATTCACAGAAATTCCTGAGAACCATTGTCCATCTATTCCAAAGTCTTCTCCTCTTTGTAATTTTGTTATGCCCACACATTTTTGGTGCATTTTCTTGTGATGAATTCCTAATTAATTGTGGTAGACTCATCAGAAATCCAAGGGCACAGGATTGCTAAGGTGGTGCAATTAGCAACTTAATAAAATTACCAATTCCATCTTGGGCATTATTTTAAGCACAATAATTACGCAGTAGTCTGGCCTCCAAGACTATTACATTTGGTTACAGCTGATACTTTGGACAGTGTGTTGATGTGATTTTTATTGTAGTAACTGGTGTTAGATACATAAGTCAAAGGCTGCTACCTTAAAGCTGCCAAAGTTGTATAAACTGACAGACCAGATGGTATTTAAAACCTTCTTCAAAAAGCAAGTGCTAGAATTTCAAAAGTGTAATGAAGTTAGCATGTTAGAGAGAGGCAGTACATGGACGCTGAATGAGTTCTGTCAAATCTTCAATGTCGGTACAGTGCTGTGTTACACTCAGATTGCCAAGGTAGACATTACTGAGGTAAGTGATAACAATCCCCTTCCCCCACCATCAAAAATCATTTGATCTGTCTATAACAGCAATCGTTTTGTTCGGGATAGGACTAGGATAAGGCAGCAAAAAGACAGTCCAGCTCAACTGAGTTAATTTAAATCAAAACTTAGCTTTGAATCCCTCTCAGGAATATTGTACTATATTAGTTAATTAGAAGTAAAGTTTTTAGTCTGTATCAAGGACATGTACTGTCTACTTTCAGAAGATGTTAAAACAAATTAAACTAATAGAGAATTACTCAAAAGGCAATGCTAGGATAATGGTGTATTCCCCAGTAACTTCCCCATACATTTATGTATATTGGTGAAGATCATATTTCTAACTAGGCTGGGCCTTCTCCACAATTCAATTTGTCTCTTTTACTTCCTCTTTCAGGGGGAACATCAAGTATCACTTACCTCAATCAACTGAGTTGATCCCACATTTATGACAGTTTCACTACAGACCACCAAGATAAATTCTTTTATGTCTTTTGGCCATGCAGCACATTACTCAATGCTAGGCAGGCAGGCAACAGTATTATTAGTTTGGAAACCAGCACTGTTGGACTGGATTAACCAGCTGATTATTTTGATCCCACCTCACCTGTCCAATGGTAACACTCAGGGAAATTGAGATTGGTGCTGGGAAAGAGGTCACAATAAATCTCACAGTTTTAAAAAAAACTGAACACCATGCTGCCTTACAATACTCTGAGATAAAATTTTATGTTAAAAGTATAGAAATTCCTGATTTGCTTTCTTAAATTTTACTTTAAGCATTTTATGCTTTCGTTTTTATTTAAAAAGGAACTTTCACTTGTACCTGATGAAGGGTCTCGGTCCAAAATGGCGATTGTTTACTCTTTTCCATAGATGCTGCCTGGCCTGTGGAGTTCCTCCAGCATTTTGTGTGTGTATTACTTTGATTTCCAACATCTGCGAATTTTCACTAGTTTGTGATTCAGCTCACTTGTACTATAATCGCCACATTTATACAAAGGATGTGATCGTTCTCAAAGGAAGCAATTATCCAAGTTGGTCACAAAGAATGTACAGTAACAGGGAATTCACCCTTTCAGCTTTAAACCAGCTCTACTGATCATAAACACTGTAGAACATAGGAGGGAATAGTACAGATTACTACTTGTTGCTGGATTACTTTTATTTAAAAGAAATAGGAAATGTGACATTTTTAAAAAAAATAATGTTATATATGATTGTTATACAAGTGTTCAGTTGCAAAATCCTTGGAAGCAATGGGCAGACCATTGCAAGGCTGAGAATTTTAAGAGTTACTGAGTTTTCACACTTAGATATATGCTTATGACAGTATCATAATTAAAATGGATGCTTTAAGCTACACAATCAAATAGTACTTCATTCTGTTGAGGAGCAAAATCAGCTGTGAACATTGATTGCTCAGTATTGCTCTCAGTAAAAGTTAGTTGCTCGTTTCAGGGGGAGACAGGTTTCAATTTCACTGAAATTAAATCAAAACACTTGCCCAAAATGTGTACTTTTAATTATGTTGGTTATGTAGACATTCTGGATATAAAGCGATTTCTCTTCTGAATTTACATTTATTATTTGTGCTTTTTGCTTTGCTAGGGAAAGTACATGGTGTAAGAAATGTACAATACTCCTCTCTTTCCAACTTCCATCTGGATTAATTCTAAATAAAGTGATTTATCCCACACTCATATGCTTCTTGCTTCAGCTTGTTATTAATAAGCATCTATCTGATATTTTACAGTTGATGTTAAAATCGAAAACACAAATTGTTCATCAAAATGTAAACCCATGGAGGTTCTGTCTTGGGTATCGACCTACAATACAACCTTAAACCCTTCATTATTTGTAGTCACTTATTTAGGAGAAGTGTGACAATGCTTCAGTACAATAGAACAGATCCATCTGAAAGGACCAGCTCTAATTACACCATCATGTCCAGTTTATGATTTTACTATTTGATACAATATACAGTTGCAAATTGCATTAATTTTAAAGATTACAAATAAATGTCTCATTGATTTAAAGTTCAGTGTGCAGAAAATTAACTCTTAAAAATAAATTTTACCAATCATTACCTTTTGAAAATTCACTATTATTAGAATAGGAAATCTCCAAATTCTGGCAGAATTCAATTCTGGCTCGTCTTGGCATTCTTTAGAACCTTAAGATTAAACGTTCTCTTTCAAAACTCCAGTCAGATTAGTGTATTTCAGATCTACTTGGCACATCTCATGCTTTTTGATAACCTTCAAACCCACCACTTCTTACTGCAAGTATCACAAAAGTTTGAGTTTTTAAAAATTAAACTATTGTCAGTAGATTCCCTAGTTTTACATAGAATGAAGCTGCAGTTAAATGATTTTTATTTTCATAATCTTTAGAACCAAAAGTACTGCCTTAAATACTGACTTGTAGGAACATAATGGAAAACTGGCATTATTGTGATTTATAATGGGCCTGTATTCTCGAATATAAGTAATGGCCTCACCAAAGGAAAAGTTTTAGAACTGGTCTGAGCTCAAACCCAACAGTCCTTTGAATGGTTTCACTAGCATTTCAGGGCAGGGAGGGAGGCAAAACAGGTTAGGGGGACTGGCACTGTTAATCAGAGATAGTGTCATGGCTGCAGAAAAGGAGGAAGTCATGGAGGGATTATCTACGGGTCTCTGTGGCTGTAAGTTAGGAACAGGACTGGGTGGGTTTTTTTTTTAGACCACCAGGGACATTGAGGAGCAAACAGGGAGACAGATTCTGGAAAGGTGTAATAATAACAGGGTTGGTGTGGGAGCTATTAATTACCCAACTATCGATTGGCATGTCCCTATAGTGAGGGGTTTAGATGGGGTGTAGTTTGTTAGATATATTCAGGAAGGTTTCTTGACACACTATATAGATAAGCCTACAAGAGGAGAGGCTGTATTTGATCTGGTATTGGGAAATGGACCTAGTCAGGTGTTAGATCTCTCAGTGGGAGAGAGCTTTACCATAGCATTGGAAATGGATAGGAACAGACAAGTTAGGAAAATGTTTAATTGGAGTAAGGGGAAATATGAGGCCATCAGGCAGGAACTTGGAAGCATAAATTGGGAACAGATGTTCTCAGGGAAATGTACGGAAGAAATATGGCAAATGTTCAGGAGATATTTGCGTGGAGTTCTGCACAGGTTCATTCCGATGAGACAGGGAAAGGATGGTAGGGTACAGGAACCGTGGTGTACAAAGGCTGTTATAAATCTAGTCAAGAAGAGAAGAGCTTACGAAAAGTTCAAAAAACTAGTTAATGATAGAGATCTGGAAGATTATAAGGCTAGCAGAAAGGAGCTCAAGAAAGAAATTAGGAGAGCCAGAAGGGGCCATGAGAAGGCCTTGGCAGACAGGATTAAGAAAAACCCCAAGGTATTCTACAAGTATGTGAAAAGCAAGAGGATAAGATGTGAGAGAATAGGACCAATCAAGTGTGACAGTGGAAAAGTGTGTATGGAACCGGAGGAGATAGCAGAGGTACTTAATGAGTACTTTTGCTTCAGTATTCACTACGGAAAAAGATCTTGGCAATCCCAGGGAGGAGATTACTGAGCTTCTGGCAATGTTCTTTTCATCATCAATGGGGATGGGAGAGGTTCCGGAGGATTGGAGGGTTGCGGATGTTGTTCCATTATTCAAGAAAGGGAGTAGAGATAGCCCTGGAAATTATAGACCGGTGAGTCCTATTTCAGTGGCTGGTAAGTTGATGGAGAAGATCCTGAGAGGCAGGATTTATGAACATTTGGAGAGGCATAATATTGTTAGGAGTAGTCAGCATAGCTTTGTGAAAGGCAGGTCGTGCCTTACGAGCCTCATTGTATTTTTTGAGCATATGACTAAACACATTGATAAAGGTAGAGCAGTAGATGTAGTGTAAATGAATTTCAGCAAGGCATTTGACGAGATACTCTATGCAAGGCTTATTGAGGAAGTAAGGAGGCATGGGATCCAAGGGACATTGCTTTGTGGATCCAGAACTGGCTCGCCCACAGAAGACAAAGATTAGTTGTAGATGGGTCATGTTCTGCATGGAGTCGGTGACTAGTGGTGTGCCTCAGGGATCTGGTCTGGGACCCCTACTTTTCATGATTTTTATAAATGACCTATATGAGGAAGCGGAGGGATGGGTTAGTAAATTTGCTGATGACACAAAGGTTGGGAGTGTTGTGGATAGTGTGCAGAGCTGTTAGAGGTTACAGCAGGACATCAATAGGATGCAAAACTGGGCTAAGTGCCAGATGGAGTTCAACCCAGATCAGTGTGAGGTGGTTCATTTTGGTAGGTCAAACATGATGGCAGAATATAGTATTAATGGCAAGACTCTTGGCAGTGTGGAGGATCAGAGGGATCTTGGGGTCCGAGTCCATAGAACACTCAAAGCTGTTGTGCAGGTTAACTCTGTGGTTAAAAAGGCATACGGTGCATTGGCCTTCATCAATCATGGGATTGAGCTTATGAGCCGAGAGGTAACGTTGCAGCTATTTAGGACCCTGGTCAGACCCCACTTGGAGTATTGTGCTCAGTTCTGGTCGCCTCACTACAGGAAGGATTTGGAAAGCAAGGGTGCAGAGGAGATTTACAAGGATGTTGCCTGGATTGGGGAGCATGGCTTATGAGAATAGGTTGAGGGAACTCGGCCTTTTTTCCTTGGAGCGACAGAGGATAGGAGGTGACCTGATAGAAGTATATAAGATGATGAGAGGCATTGATCGTGTGGATAATCAGAAGCTTTTTCCCAGGGCTGAAATGGCTAGCACGAGAGGGCACAGGTTTAAAATGCTTGGAAGTAGGTACAGAGATGTCAGGGATAAGTTTTTTTTTTTACACAGAGAGTGGTGAGTGCATAGAATGGGCTGCCAGCAATGGTGGTGAAGGCAGATACGATAAGGTCTTTTAAGAGACTTCTGGACCAGTACATGGAGCTCAGAAAAATAGAGGGCTATGGGTAACCCTAGGTAATTTCTAAGGTAAGGACATGTTTAGCACATCTTTGTGGGCTGAAAGGCCAGTACTGTGCTGTAGGTTTTCTATGTTCCTTTCACTCTTAAGCCATGACTTCCCGTCTCACCCAGCCTAAGTGGAAAAAATAACCTACTTGCATTTACCCTATCATAATGTTGTATACTTAAATTAAATCTGCCCTCATTCTCCTATATTCCAAAGAATAAAGTCCTAACCTATTCAATCTTTCCTTATAAAGCAGGTCCTCCAGCCACGGGAACATCTTTGTAAATTTTATACCTTTCCTGTAGGTAGTTGACCAAAACTGCACACAATACTCCAAATTAGGCTTCACCATCTTATACAACTTCAGTATAACATTTCGTCTCCTGTACTCATTACAGTACTTTGATTTATGAAGGCCAATGTGCCAAGTCTTACGACCCTGTGCCGCTACTTTGAATGAATTATGGACCTGTATTTCCAGATCCCCTTTCTACAGAACTCCAGTGCCCTACCGTTCACTGTGTAAGACCTACTGTGTTTGGTCCTACCGAGGTACACTTGTCTGCATTAAATGCCCTCTGGAGTGCTGTCTTTCCTTTGAGCTGCTTCCACTAGATCACTACTGCTCCGAGGTCTCTACCAAGGGATGTCTTCAACAAACTGTTCATTAGACATGCTTTCCTTCCATCAGTCCCTCCATACCGTGACTAGATGACACAGATCAAACTGGCAACAAAGAGGTATCACTTCCTATTGTCCTTCCAGATTTACAGGTTTTGCATTCACAAAACCAGCTCCCTTCACATCTCTACTCCAGCTTTAAACACCAAGTTAAAGACAGAAAACATGCAAGGTAAATTAAATCTTCTGAATGGATCAAAGCACGTATTTACACGGTAGAGGAGCGGCTAGCCAGCGACCCGGGTTCAATTCTGCCGCGCTCTGCGAAGAGTTTGTATATACTCCCCATTTCCTCTCATATTTCAAAGATGTGCCGCTTGGTTAATTGCTCATATGGGTATAAATGGGCGGTGCGATCTCGTCAGGAGCCATATCTCAAAAAAAATCTTAGACATGTAATGTTAGGTACTTCAAATCGGTTCACGCTGCTTGTACTTGTAGGTGTGCATTCCTAACGTGCGTATCACTGTGAATGGTACAAATATGAAAAGAATTCAACTAATGATATGTATTGTCATATCCCGTGAATGTCATCACCCTTGCTCATTACATGAATTCCAAGCAGACATCAGTATTCATTCAAATTTGCCTTTTAATGGGATTTTACAGCTGTTCATTCATTGACCAGATTTGATTTCAATAATAAAAGCTGATTAAGTACAAGATGATTAGCAAGGACAAAAGGAATTGTAGCTTCACACCATTTTTACTCAGGCAACGGTGTAGTTCTCTCAACATAATGAGGCAAAATTCTCCGCAGTAAAAGCACCATGCCAAAATACTGATCTTGGATTCAGAGGGAAACTTTACCCAGGATCATGTAGAATATTCACACATCTTTCAAGTCTTAAGGTGAGATACTTGTGCTGTTTGGCTCCTGTTGGAATGAAGGACTAGGGCAAAGGGAGCCTTGTTACTTATTCTACCCAGGATTGTCCATGCAAATAAAGATGGATCTAATCAGATGCTTGAAACTCCAACTGAACATTATAGGAAGTTCCAAATGGTCACCTCAATCAAGCACCATTCATTAGAGTAGCAGTGAGATCTCATCCAGGTTATAGATAATGCACACTGTAGGTCGAGCAGTAGAGATTACCGCACCAAATAGCTCCAGTTCAATTCATTTATTGTAATTGAGACATTTCATTTGAAAGGACTTCCAATCTAAGATAACACAAGTAGTATTTAATAGAGAATCTAATTCCCCAGTGCGTGAGATGCATTATACCCAACTCCAAACAGAAGTCCTCCCACTCCTGGTGAAGGATCTGTCTCTAGAATCCTTCCATATTGCCAGGGAATAAACATTACTTCTGTTAGCTATAGATGTTACTAATTACTTCATCGGCAATGATTAATATTCAACTTGCGCACCTACCTGTGGGACAATTGGACTGAGTCACAGTAAGAGGAACCTCGTTTTGGTACTTTGGGGTCTGAGAATGGGAGTTGAGGGGGTTGGAAAGATAAGACTCCCTGTGAAATTACCCCAATAAACTGAGAACTGGTGATCACGATGGAATACATCCAGAAATCACTACCATTTTCAACCTACCTTGGACTATTTACATGAAACACCATCCATAGCATTGGGAAGATTTTGTTGCCTGTATCTGCCACCCAAGAGAAATTGTCCCTATTTCTAATATGCCAAACATTAACAGTGATATCCAAATTAATGGCATAACAAAAACAGCAAGCTGGGACTGGAATCCCAGAGCAATGCCACTCTGCGAGCTAAATCTTTCCTCCACGAGAACAAAACCATCCCAACCCCAACTCAAAATGATTCAATGTTCCAAGGAATGGCCATAATTACAAAAGAGCTGCTCAATACCTGTATCTCTTACAATTCTGCCACACTAAGCTGACAATTCACGTTATCTATTTTTAAAAAAATACAAAAATATTCTCCTAAACTTGCTGCTATTGCTAACAAAGCCAATAATTATGGTGTCCACTGTGGTATCTTTAAATGTACTTTCTGCTTTTGTGATTTGACACTGTTTCATAACTGTGCACTTCACTTATTCTGCAGTGTTTTCTACATATTGAGAAGGGGAATTTCAGTGATTGATGAATCTAATTATGAACAGAAAGGAGGTTAACCAGTATGCAAACATAGCTTGAGAAATAATGGTGCTGGTAGGAATTCTCTGCTGTTTCGACACACACACACACACACACCATAACATTCTTAACAAAGACTGTGGTGTCAATTCCCATCCACTTCATTATAAAATGGAGTAATCCAATGCAAAATCTTTTTAGATTAAAAGATGGAAAACAAATTGCAGAACAGGACCAAGTTTCTGATGAGTTCCAAGTTATGTTCTGTGTTAATTGGCAGGCCACTAATCTGCTGGTCCTCCTTACATTTCTTTGCAAAGCGTCATACTCTCAACATCTGCAATTTTGTGGTTCCAATTTTACTACCTCCAATTTTAGGAACCAATATTTCAATTTTAGATCACAAATTTTACTATCAAACAATATATTGAGGAGCTCATGCAGCACGACTTGCAAGTGAGAAGCAGATATGAAAGTGAACACTGCTTAGGACACTAATCATCCATTACATATTCATTACGATGTACACGGTTAACTAGAATGGTTAATGGAGAACAAAGGATTCCAGAGTCTGCAAGTCTCCATGCTTTAAAGGCAATTCGTTTGGATGTCCAATGGCTTAATGGTTACAGAGCATGAGCTGGTGGGGAGGCATATGGGAGGGGATGAGAGGGGAGTGCAGGGGAAGTGAGAGAGATACAGGGCAGTGGGGTCAGATAAGCAATACTGCATATACTGGTTTAAACAGAATGGTCATAAGGGAGGAAGCCTTCTATCTGATACAGCTACATGGGTCAATGAGTCCACCCTGATGTGCAACACAGCTAAATTGCAGGCCAGTGCTCATTTTCAAAGCTCTTATCAGTTGAAGTGACTGAGATGCCAATGGAAAACTCTACAAATATATGTAAGGAAAGGATGGGCAGAAATTGGCCAGTCCTGAATCACGCTATCAGTGATTTAAAGATCAATGCATTACTGGCTTTGCTTCCAGATAACTGACAAGTTTGACATTTTTGAGGGGAAGCCTATTGTCTAAATGCAGGCTTGAGACAACTAATTCACATTATGGGCATACCTGAAACACAGACATACTTTCCAAAATTCAGTACCTTTTAAATAAAAGATTGAACAATACTTTTATGCTGTAATAGTGCTTGCACACATGCCAATCTACTACTATTGTGAAATCCAATCAAACCCAGTAAAGAGATGAGACGATTGCTGAAGATGTTGATGAACACAGCAGGAAATTATATCCACCTCATCTTCTGCAAAGTTCAAGCTTCACTTATCTTACAACATTCCCAGCAAAGTCAAGCAAAAAATCAGAAAGTGAGCATGTCAGAAGCTTAAATGAATGATTAATTAAGCACTCCAGCATGTGATAAAAAATATTGGTGGGGATGAAATATACCTGCAGGCATTCCTGTTGTTCTGTGCAACATTTAGATCATAAAGCCTTTCCAGAAGTAAAAAGTAGGAGCACTTTTTTTAAAACATTATATTTCCTAAACTTTCTAAATCTCTAAAGAGCTGAACTATTTAATGACATCACACTTCCATGTTGCTAGAAGGTAGTTTTAAAGCTAACATGAGAATCTGCACAGAAGCACTTGCCCACTTTTGGAATGAGAATTCTCTCTCCTCCTGCCCTGAAGTCCTGATCAAACCTCAAACCTTTAGCATTAAGCAAACTGAGACGTTGATAAAGGAGGAACATGAAGGAAGCAGAGGACTATTCAAGCCAGTCACACTGGGTGAGACCTTTCTATGGGGACGATACTGAAAGTGTGTACAGTCTCTGTGAGATCCGGCCCGCACCAAACTGACTCGGCACTCAAAAGCAAGACCCAACTTCATGACAGCTAATAAAATACACCCACTTATCTCTTTACCTGATTCAGAAACTCAAATATACATTAATGGCAGTTTCAACAGCTACATTTACAAACAAAAATAAATTTAATAGTCTATAAAGACTATACATTCATGAAAATTGAAAAGCTTAGATAAACAAACTGATATTTCTCCCCTTCCCCACAAATACACACAAGCAAAAGAATTACAAAGTAAAACAATAGGTCTACAAAATAAAAGCCCTAGGACGGGAAGAGAGGCGAAAAGGAAGCACTTTATAAAATGTTTCTGTTACTCTATTATTCAAATCAAATAGCCACTTTGGCTGCAACAAAGATTCAAAGAGATCATACAAAAATAATGATTGACAAAAACTTTCATAAATCCATTAAAATACAATGCCTAATTTGCAAAGATTATTAAACGATTAGGCAAATCTATATTGTTTGAGTTTTATTTACAAAAAATGGGGGGGGGGGGAGAAAAAAAAATCACTTTGCATAGTTTGACCAACAACCGCCCATCATGACTACAGCTGTTATTTAATTATCTACCAGCTTCCTTTCTGTTCAAATTCTTGCCTTCCCCAATATAAGACCCTCCAATTAAGAGATACCACCATGGCCAGAGGTAGTGTTTGATTCTGTGGCAGAGAAAGGGAAGTGTGGGTGGATATTTGGCAAATTTGAGACCCCTTTGCAATCAGTGAATATTTTACTAAAATAGAATTCTAAGCTTCCATTGCAGAATGGCTGCCATCAACCAAGGGTTCTAGGGTTATCAGGGAGTTCATTTTCAAGGAAGTTGCCACTGAGTCATCCCAGGAGCAGGGGACTGGACACCGATGCAAAACAGTGCAAGAAATCAAAGTTAATTTGTTCTTGTTGCCCGTTTCCATTCAAAATCCAACCATAGCAATGAATCAACATTTGCAGTTTGCTGGTCCTCCTTCCAGCACTTCCCCCAATTTAAATGACTTGTGTCATCAAGTGTAAGCCAGAAAAGGAAGAGGGCTGCAAAAGGCATTCAGTTTGCGAAGGGAGACAAATTAACCAACAGGCAATCAGCTTTCTCATATTTTAGAATGCACTTTCAACCATTTCCCTAGTTGCTGAATAGCAAGAATTTTAAATTCCAAGTTCAGCAGAATTTTTTTTTTAGAAGTACTGGATTAAACAAGACCAAAGCTTCATCTAAAAGGTCTGGCGTTGTGATTACAATCTTGAAAAAATAAGAGCCTTTACATGATTACAGACTTAACATACAAGAGTCTAACGGCAGAATTAAAAGTAATTCATTGCTTAATTGCTTTTTTTTTGCAGTCAACCTACAATGTCTATGAAGCGATATAGAAATTAATGCAAAACATAACCATGCGCCCCTCCCCACCTGTCAGATTTGGTAAATGCATGCCTGCTAATTTGGAATGTGACAAGCCACTTCCTGAGTACTGAACCCATGATCTCTCATACCCTGGTGATGGCAACCCTCTCGTATTGAACATCAAGCTAATAAAGGCACTTGCCTTTCATTCACCAGCAATGTGCACTTCCCCCTCCAATTAACTCTTCTGAATTTTTTTTCACATAAATGAGAATAGGCATCAAATACAACATCAATTGATAGAGCCATGCCAACCAAAACACAGTACTCCTTCAATAGCATTTCCATAGAAGGAATAATCCATTTTCAGTTCTCTCTTAACCTCAAAAAGAATTAGAATTTCACAAGTCTGAGTGAGTTTGAAGGTTAAATTAATTTGAGCAATTTATAGATTTTTGTTCTAAAATATAGAAATAAACAGTAAATTTCTGCATTGAGCAACTTGAGTAATGGACTGCTTGAATCTGAGGCCAGGTGCTACTCATGAAGGGGGAAGAATTTAGTCCTACAAAGCTATTCACAAAATTCTTCAAAATCTCAGAATCATCCAGCGTTAAATGAGTACTAAGAGCAAAAATGAATTTGAAGATGCATCCTCTTTGATACTTTCAGTCCAGCATATAGTTTTCTTTCTTAAGTCCCTGGAGAAAGGCTGTATAAGAGGGAGGTAGTGAAGGTTCTTGTAAACTTAAAATATAATCAATATTATCAGTCCTTTATCTTCATTAAAAATCTATCAACCAATTATCCGGTTTATGAGCAGAACAATTCTTCCCTACCAAATACGGTTAGCTTCAAGAGATGTTTTGATTCAGATGGCTTGTTAAATTTGCTCCAAAATCTCAAATGACATAACAATGAGGTGATACCAGTGCTCTCCCCCCCCCCCCCACCAAGCTGACAGGGCTCACTCTGGAGTCTGGTAAGGTGACACATGTTGACATGTTGCATGGCTGAGACAAAGGTTCATGATCACAATCCTCCAGCCTCTAAACACATCGCAAACTGTCATGTTGTCATAAGGGAAAGTACTGACCACCTGTCAGTGTACAATCTGCAGGCCAACTCCACATCAGCTTGCCAGCTGAAGCATTCACTCCAACTCAATGGCAAAAGAATTGAATGATTTGAATAAACTCAGAAGAGGGGAAATTATTGCATTCTCAACACCGTCCAAATTACTTTTTGGTAACTGATTAAATATTAGGATTTTGACAACAGATGTTGCAAACTACTACCCAGAATAGGCAATGAGAAATATTTCTGAGACCAAACAAAATATTCAGCCAAATGGTTTTCCATTGATGGAGTATGTTGCCAACATTGACGACTGATCTGAAATAGCATTGGTGGCTGGGTGATTTACTCAATTCTCATTGAAATAATTCAACATATTTCAATATTTGACTCCAAAGCTTCTGCTTTTAAAAAACCATTGATGAGGATGAATTAGCAATAAACTCCTCAGTTTTCACAATACAGAGAACTGAAAATGATGTTTCTAGTGCACAAGACCCACTGGTTTCTGCCTGTTCTCCTAGATCAAAGGCTGACCCAACCAAGACTTTACTGAAAAAACAGAATAGGATAACAATAGCTAGGTATTATTTAAAACAATGGATCTGTTTTCTTGCACTGTAGTCAAGATGGGGGTGTGGGGGATGGGGGAAATGAGCTAGCATTCAATGATGTTAATAAATCCGAATTCCATGGATGAACACACTGAAGCCACTGCTTCCCACTGCTGGTCTCTTGCTACCATTTCTTGTACTTCAGACTGATGATCTCAGCTCACAGTGAGGCCATTGGTTTGCCATGATCTTCTACTTGTGGAAAATGTAGAAGGTTAACAAATACTCAAGAAAGATCCATAGTTCACCTTCAATGCAATTATAATAGACTCTGAAAGGGCAAAGTGAAGACCTGCAATAAAAATCCTGGATCGAATTAGCAAAAACAAGATATAAAAACCAAGAACACAGCACACTGAACCCAAAGAGCAAGAAATGGCAAAGTATTTAGAAATCTAATGAGAACAAAAATCACTTGCACAAAATACCTTTGTCTCTGCCTTTTCATGTCTCTCTAAGATCTCTGTGTAACAGCCACATAACTTGGATTTAAGCTCTCATATTGTTTCATACTCAAAAAGGCCAAATGCATGCGGACTGCCTTTGCATGCATAAAGGCATTTATGGCTTGGATCCTATGGCTCAACTAGTTTTGATAGTGAGATTGAGATCGATAGAGAGATAGATAGAGAGAGAGATAGAGAGAGAGAGAGAGAGAGAGAGATAGAGAGAGAGATAGAGAGATAGAGAGAGAGATAGAGAGAGAGATAGAGAGATAGAGAGATAGAGAGATAGGGAAAGATAGAGAGAGATAGAGAGAGAGATAGAGAGAGAGAGAGAGAGAGAGGGGAAAAAAAGCAGCTTTTAAGAAAACAAGATTCAATACACGCTACACTTCACTCAATTCAGACCTAGAAGCCTAGATCACAGCATGGCAGATTCAGAGCAAACATCTGTCAAGTATTAGCTGAGGGAAACCAAATGTGGCTACAAGGGCGCTCTACGCAATGTCTACATCAGCACCACGGTTTCAGGGCTCATCTTTGGAAAGTGCTAATTGATAATTTTAGACTCTGAGATGCTTGAACCCAAAGGAAACATTGCTCTGGGTTGAGAAGGTTTCTCCTTGTCTTCCTGATACTCATTCCAAGCATTAGGTTGGAGGAACATCAAGCTTTAGGGCCTATAGTCCCACAGAGTTACATGATGCAGACACCAACACAAACATATTTTGAGAGGAGATGCAGAAGGGAGAAATTTAATGGGGGCACACAAAGATGATATGCATTGGAATTTGAACTAGAACTGTACACTGGCCAAGAGTTTAAAGTGCTTCTAGCACTCCATCACACATATGGCGGCAAACTCTCAGCAGGCGCTAATTGTGTTCCTTTCAGAACTAAAATCTATTCCAGTACTGTGATTACAGAAAACTCTACAGAAAAAGAGCATAATTGCAGTAGGCAAAAAGGCAAATAATGTGGTAAACTTTAAACCTCTTCAATCATTAAGTCTACCCAAAGCAAACTTAGGCTTTTTAAGACTTGAATGTACCAAAGAGTTAATGCATCAACATGCACGCATTGCAGCGTGGGATTTAGATTTGCTTTTAATCCATGATATCTCTCTATAAACTGCATTTATGTGGGCTCCAATGCATTACAATACCAGGCTGAGCATCTGAGACTTCAGATAACATTATGACAAGGTGCAGTCTTTTCCATCTGAGGTGCAGATGCACCCACCATTGTCTGCACCCCACCCCTCCCTCCCGGACACAAGCTTCAGTTTGATTGAGAGGTTCAGGCAACTTCTGCCTTTGGTAATACTGTGTTCGTCAGGCACCTAAGTGGGAAGATTTCTTCAACACTATTAACAACGATGAGCCACGGGGGTTGTCTGTTCATGTCATGTGCAGAACCTCAAGAGGTGAACCACTGCATGGGACATCAGTGCCCCTCTAATGTTGAAGTACGTGCTTCTCAAAGGTGTTCACCACCCTGCCAATTATTTTAATCTCCCTTTTATTCCCCTTCGGTCAGTGATGCATGTTTTCATTGTATAATGGTTCTGAGCCGAGACTTCCTTGGTAAGGGGCTGAGGGAGAGAAATAGGGAGGTTTGGTACCATCCCCAAAAACACTTCCCCGTTTGTATTCGGTTAGTGCTTGCATCCGCACAGTCTTCAATCAGTTATATTTTCCCTTCCTTCCACGTTCAGCTGTCGTCATAGGTTCATGCGCAGGTGTGCTGGTCTGTTAGGGGGCACGGGGTACGTTTGCTTTTTGAAAGGCACAGGACTCACGCCCACAGGATGCCGGATGGGCAGTGGAGCCGAGGCCTCTCCACTGACAGTCACGTCCATCTGCTCCATCCCAACATCCATTGGGTAATCCGATGACCCACGCCCTCGGGGTGGCTCCACGCTGGCTCCCCGACTCCAGCAGTCAGCAGAAAACTTGACCGGGCTGCAAAACAAAGAAACCTTAGATGGCCCATTCACGGAAACAAACATTCTTTGAGCTAAATCTAAGAACGGTACAAAACATAAGACGGTGGGAAACTATCTGGGATCTTCCAACATTCTGTACAAACCTGTATAAAAGAGGGCCCGCATTTGAGGCAACTCGTACAAGATGACCTCTCTCCGGCCAAACAAAAAAACCTAAAAAAAATGATTCATGTAAAATAAGAGTGTCACCAGAGGGGAAGAAAAAAAGACAAGCAAACCTTAACAAGACAATTCTGGGTTTAGTTCTGCTGAAACACAGATTAAAACATGGAAACAAGACCACTGAGCAAGGTCCAGATCCTCCTTAGCCTAACTGCTGTACAGCCCATACACAAGGACACCATGGAATGGACGTGCTGGCTGTTGAGAAGCAGCAAACATCTCTTCTCCACCATTGAGCACAATCACAAGGAGCACTGCCACATGAAGGCAGTATCCATTATCAAAGACTCCCACCATCCTACCACCATTGGGCAGGAGGTACAGAAGCCTTAGGTCCCACACCAGCAGGTTCAGGATTATTTATTACCATACAACCATAAGGCTCCTGAACTGGCATGGATAACTTCACTCAGCAATACTGAACTGATTCCACAACCGACCGACACACTTTCCAGAGCTCTTTACAACTCATGCCCTCTGTATTCCTTTTTATTTGTACAGTTTGTCTTCACATTTTCACACTGGTTGTTTGTCAGCCTTTATGTATAGTTTTTTTTCATTAAATGTATAGTAATTCCTTTTTTCTTGCATGTGCCTGCCAGAAAATTAACCTTGAGGTAGCATATGATAACATATACTTATATTGATAATAAATTTTACTTTGAACTTTTCTGTTGTGTAGGGAACTCAGTTTGTGGCCACATTTTCAACTTGTGAATTAGTTGGGTTATGAACAGTAACCTGGAGAGGAACTGCACTAGATTAAGACATATTTAACCAATCTTCTCCCCCACCAGTCTCACCCAATCTCAGGCATAATCCTGAATTCCAAACTCAACCAGTGACCCTGACAAACGTAGGCTGAAGCGTGACCATGTTGAGACTTTGGTGAGAATCCGGCAGCCTCTTGGTCAGTTCTACTAATTTCAACTCATTTCCAAATGTTAAAGTAAGTGTTCAATTTCTCATACTGCCATGACCTCTGGATTATTCACCTAGTAATGTAACCACTTTAATGACAGAGTGGGCTTTTTCTAAACAACAAAAAAAAGTCAATCCACAATAATTCCATCCCTGCTTGCCAACTTCGTTCAGGTTTAGCCATCCTAGTTGTCGTAAACACATCCTTGCAGAGTGCTACTAGGTGGAAGAGGAGACAGGACATTACAATGTGCCTCTCTCAACAACCACCCCAACCATATTAAGAACAATGGTACAGGTGCCCTAAGCCTTCAAACTCTGCAAGCCAGTGTTTGGCTCCACTTTGCTGATCAAAGCTTCCATTGCTCGCTGCTTAAACAACGAGGGAGACCGAAGTACTGGCTACTTGCCTTTTGATCGGTTGCTCTGTACTGAGGCGCAAACAGAGGAATGTTGGCCAGGACCATAGGCTCCTCCCCCCCCAACCATCTTATAGTTTTTATATTCTCTTTTTTTTTTTTGCCCAATCTTCTTGGGTTTTTTTTGTGCAGGAAGGGGGATGTGGGGGTTGACGTGTCTAATTTTTTTTGTGTGTGAAGCAGGGATTTGAGGGGTCAATGTGCTTGATCCAATTTTGTTCATTTTTTTTTAGTGGGAGGAGGGATTTGGGGGTCAATGATCATGTTGCCTTTCTTTTCTTTCTTGGTTTCATGGCTAACCGAAGAAACCATAGAAACTACAGCACAGAAACAGGCCTTTTGGCCCTTCTTGGCTGTGCTGAACCATTTTCTGCCTAGTCCCACTGACCTGCACACAGACCATATCCCTCCATACACCTCCCATCCATGTATCAGTTCAATTTATTCTTAAATGTTAAAAAAGAACCCACATTTACCACCTCGTCTGGCAGCTCATTCCATACTCCCACCACTCTCTATGTGAAGAAGCACCCCCAATGTTCCCTTTAAACTTTTCCCCCTTCACCCTTAACCCATGTCCTCTGGTTTTTTTCTCCCCTTGCCTCAGTGGAAAAAGCCTGCTTGCATTCACTCTATCTATACCCATCATAATTTTATATACCTCTATCAAATCTCCCCTCATTCTTCTACGCTCCAGGGAATAAAGTCCTAACCTATTCAACCTTTCTCTGTAACTGAGTTTCTCAAGTCCCGGCAACATCCTTGTAAACCTTCTCTGCACTTTTTCAACCTTATTTATATCCTTCCTGTAATTTGGTGACCAAAACTGAACACAATACTCCAGTTTCGGCCTCACCAATGCCTTATACAACCTCATCATAACATTCCAGCTCTTATACTCAATACTTCGATTAATAAAGGCCAATGTACCAAAAGCTCTCTTTACGACCCTATCTACCTGTGACGACACTTTTAGGGAATTTTGTATCTGTATTTCCAGATCCCTCTGTTCCACTGCACTCCTCAGTGCCTTACCATTAACCCTGTATGTTCTACCTTGGTTTGTCCTTCCAACGTGCAATACTTCACACTTGTCAGTATTAAACTCCATCTGCCATTTTTCAACCCATTTTTCCAGCTGGTCCAAGTCCCTCTGCAGGCTCTGAAAACCTTCCTCACTGTCTACTACACCTCCAATCTTTGTATCATCAGCAAACTTGCTGATCCAATTTACCACATTATCATCCAGATCATTGATATAGATGACAAATAACAATGGACCCAGCACTGATCCCTGTGGCACACCACTAATCACAGGCCTCCACTCAGAGAAGCAATTCTCTACCACCACTCTCTGGCTTCTTCCATCGAGCCAATGTCTAATCCAATTTACCACCTCTCCATGTATACCTAGCGACTGAATTTTCCTAACTAACCTCCCATGCGGGACCTTGTCAAAGGCCTTACTGAAGTCCGTGTAGACAATATCCACTGCCTTCACTTCATCCACTTTCCTGGTAATCTCCTCAAAAAACTCCAACAGATTGGTCGAACATGACCTACCACGCACAAAGCCATGTTGACTCTCCCTAATAAGCCCCTGTCTATCCAAATGCTTGTAGATTCTGTTTCTTAGTACTCCCTCCAATAATTTACCTACTACTGACGTTAAACTCACCGGCCTATAATTTCCCGGATTACTTTACGATCCTTTTTTTTTAAACAACGGAGCAACATGAGCCACTCTCCAATCCTCCGGCACTTCACCCGCAGACAGCGACATTTTAAATATTTCTGCCAGGGCCCCCGCAATTTCAACACTAGTCTCCTTCAAGGTCCGAGGGAACACTCTGTCAGGTCCCGGGGATTTATCCACTTTAATTTTCCTCAAGACAGCAAGCACCTCCTCCTTTTTAATCTGTACAGTTTCCACAGTCTCACTACTTGATTCCCTCAATTCCATAGATTTCATGCCAGCTTCCTTAGTAAATACAGACGCAAAAAACCTATTTAAGATCTCTCCCATTTCCTTTGGTTCCGCACAAAGCCGACCACTCTGATCTTCAAGAGGACCAATTTTATCCCTTACAATCCTTTTGCTCTTAATATACTTGTAAAAGCTCTTTGAATTATCCTTCACTTTGACTGCCAAGGCAACCTCATGTCTTCTTTTAGCCCTCCTGATTTCTTTCTTAAGTATTTTCTTGCACTTCTTATACTCCTCAAGCACCTGATTTACCCCCTGTTTCCTATACATTTCATACAACTCCCTCTTCTTCTTTATCAGAGTTGCAATATCCCTTGAGAACCAAGGTTCCTTATTCCTATTCAATTTGCCTTTAATCCTGACAGGAACATACAAACTCTGCACTCTCAAAATTTCCCCTTTGAAGGCTTGCCACCTACCAATCACATCTTTGCCAGAGAACAACCTGTCCCAATCCACGCTTTTTAGATCCTTTCTCATTTCTTCAAATTTGGCCTTCTTCCAGTTCAGAACATCAACCCTAGGACCAGATCTATCCTTGTCCATGATCAAGTTGAAACTAATGGTGTTATAATCACTGGAACCAAAGTGCTCCCCTACACAGACTTCTGTCACTTGTCCTAACTCGTTTCCTAACAGGAGATCCAATATTGCATCCCCTCTAGTTGGTCCCTCTATATATTGATTTAGAAAACTTTCCTGAACACATTTTACAAACTCTAAACCATCTGGACCCCTAACAGTGTGGGAGACCCAATCAATATATGGAAAATTAAAATCCCCTACCACCACAACTTTATGTTTCCTGCAGTTGCCTGCTATCTCTCTGCAGATTTGCTCTTCCAATTCTCGTTGACTATTGGGTGGTCTGTAATACAATCCCACTAATGTGGCCATACCTTTCCTGTTTCTCAGCTCCACCCATAAGGACTCAGTAGACAAGCCCTCTAATCTGTCTGGCCTGAGCACTGCTGTAATATTTTCCCTAACAAGCAATGCTACTCCCCCACCTTTTATTCCTCTGCCTCGATCACATCTGAAACATCGGAACCCTGGAATATTAAGCTGCCAGTCCTGCCCCTTCTGTAGCCAAGTTTCACTAATTGCTACAACATCATAATTCCACGTGTCAATCCACGCCCTCAACTCACCCGCCTTCCCCGCAATACTCCTAGCATTGAAATATATACACCTCAGAAGATTTTTACCACCACTCACAACCTTTCTATCAGCGGATTTGCTTAAACCTTCAACATCATTTATTTTCACCCCAGCCACACTGTCAACTCTGGCACTCTGGTTCCCATCCCCCTTCAAATCTAGTTTAAAGCCTCCCCAATAGCACTAACAAACCTCCCTGAAAGGATATTGGTCCCCCTGTGGTTCAAGTGTAACCCGTCTCTCTTGTACAGGTCCCACCTGCCCCAGAAGAGGTCCCAATGATCCTGAAATCTGAAACCCTGCCCCCTACACCAGTTCCTCAGCCACTTGTTCCTCCTCCAGAGCATCCTATTCCTACCCTCACTGGCACCTAGCACAGGTAGCAATCCTGAGATTACCATCCTTGAGGTCCTGCTTTTCAACTTCCTACCAAGCTGTCTATACTCACTGTCCAGGACGTCTTCACTCTTCCTTGCTATGTCATTGGTACCGATGTGCACCACGACATCTGGCTGGTCACCCTCCCACTTCAGAATGTCATGCAATCGATCAGAGACATCCTTGACCCTGGCACCTGGGAGGCAACAAACCATCCTGGATTCTCTGTCATGACCACAGAACCTTCTATCTGCACCTCTAACTATCGAGTCCCCTATCACTACCACTCTCCTCTTTCTCCTCCCCTCCCTTCTGCACTGCAGAGCCAGACTCGGTGTCAGAGATCCGGCTACTGCAGCTAGTCCCAGGTAAGTCATCCCCCCCCCCCCCCAACAGTATCCAATGCAGTATACTTGTTGTTGAGGTGAGTGGCCACAGGGGAACCCTGCTCTGCCTGCCCTTTCCTCTTCCCTCACCTGACAGTGTCCCAATTTCCTGTCCTCTGCTCCTTTGGCGTAACTACCTCCCTGTAGCTACGATCTATAATCTCCTCATTCTCCCGAATTGAAGAATTCCAGAGTTGTATACTTTAACAATAAATGAGCCTTTGAACCTTTTTGAAGTTACCTTCACTTCAGTGTTGGGGATAACATAATTAGACGATAACTATCCAAGTCCTCAGAGTCAAGCTCAATCTATTCCAAAGCAAAACTAAACGCTGGAAACAGGTCTGGCAGCATCAATGGAAGAAGAAACAGTTCGGGATGAAGACTAGTGGGAGAGTCACACAGAATGAGACGAAGTTTCAAAATTAAGGGTGGGTATTTAGAATGGAGATGCAGGGAGATTTGTCAGGGGTAGTGAATCTCCGGAATTCTCTGCCCCCACAGAATAGTGAAGGATGCTCATAGGTGGAGATAGATAAATATGTGAAAGATCACAGAAACGTAAGTTATGCGAAACTGGCACAGAAAAGTTGAGGCTAATATAGATTGGACTTGATCATACTGAATGGCAGGGCAGGGCTGAGTGACCTATTCTTGTTTTAACTTTGTGGTCTTATGTTTGAATCTTTCTGACAAAGGGCTGTTCTATCACCACAGATGCAGCCTGACCAATGTTTCAGCATTTTCTGTTTTTGCTTTGGTGCTGTTCCCACCTGATGATCAAGTAGCCAAGCGTTCTATGAAAATAACAATATGCATTTGGTGCAACTATCAGTTCTGGAACAGAAGAGAAAGAATTAGTTAACATCTCTGATTTCAGCTGTTTCTTTGCATTGGGAAAGCCCCGGTTGTGCCAGGTTTAATCTGCAGGGGACAGATTACCCAAAAAGGCAGAAAATGTGAGGCAATCTGAGCATTCACTGGGATCCCTAAAAGGTGTGATGCCTTGGATTGATAAGACTATACCACTCTGTGGCCAGGAGTTTCAAGATGCCCACTTCGAGCAGATCTGACAGCTTTTATTTAGAAACTCACAAATTCCGGGCCTATCAGGCTTACATCTGACATAACTTGCATCTAATGCTCTTACAGAAGGAAAGCTGTCACCCCACAAGCCATGGGAGCAGGGTAAGGCTATTCAGCCCATCAAGTCTGCCTTGCTATTCCATCGCGGCAACTTATTATCCTTCTCAACCCCATTCTCCTACCTTCTGCTGGTAACCTTTGATGCCCTGACTAATCAAGAACACATCAACCTCCGTTTTAAATATACCCAATGTTTTGGCTTCCACAGTCATCTGTGGTAATGAATTCCACAAATTCATCGACCTCTAGCTAAAGAAATTATTCCTCATCTTGGCTCTGGAGGGACATCCTCGTATTCTGAGGCTGTGCCCTGTTGTCCCAGACTACTCCACTATAGGAAACATCCTCTCTATGCCTACTTTAAGCCTTTCAATATGATATGCTTCAATGAGATCCCCAATCATTCTTCTGAACTCCAGCGAGTACAGGGCCTCCTCTGGACCCATTCCAATGCCAACGCATTCTTAGATAAGTACAGGTTAGTAAAAGTTGTGGGCATGCAGTTTTGGCGGATACTCGAGGATTGCTCCCAGCATGTCCTCAGACTGTTGGTCATTGACACAAACAACGGGTTTCGATGTACATGAGACAAAAAGCTAATCTTCATCTTTTAATCTTTAAAGCCAACATATTATTTGCCTATTTAACTGTTGCTGTGTCGGCAAGTTAGTTTTCTCGCACACAGCCATTTGAACATTAGTTCACAATTTGAGAGCGCTTAAATATCAAGCATTTTTGATCAGGGCACGAGTGTGGATCACCTCACATTTGTTCACATTCTGCTCCCCACACAGTGTTCTCCTTCATTTAGTTTGTCAATATTGTCCTCCATGAAAGTTACTCAACTATTTTTCTCTAGACTTCAATATCTTGTGTGTAGGGTGCCACAGTAGCACAGCAGTAGAGCGACGCTATAACAGCTCATGGCAGAGTTTGGAGCTGAATTCTGAAGTTACCTGTAAGTTTCTACCTTCCTTCCTTCCTGTGTGCTTCCTTTGGGTGCTCCAATTTCCTCCCACAGTCCAAAGATGTAGGTTAATTGGTCATATTAAATTGTCCCATAATTAGGCAAGGGTTAAATTCGTGGGTAGCTGGACAGCTCGAAGGGCCAAAAGGACCTGTTCTGCACTGTATTTCTAAATAAAATCTTTCCTTCCATGGATGTCACATAGCCCACAAGCCCCTCATACCTGTGTAGTTTTGTTAGATTTAAAACTTGAGACTTGGATTAACTACACTACCTTCAAATCAATCTAAAATCCTAGTATTTAAGGGCCAGTTATCCCTAGAGGCCCCTTTACAACAGGATCATTCTCAATGCACAATGCTAAATCTAAACCAGTCTTCTCCAACTCTACCTTCAACATGCATTTCTCGATCTACTCCTTGCACAAGTTCTCTTAATTTGTCAAGTTACTTCTATTAAAATGGAGGACTTGTCCCATCTACATCTTCACCCACAATTACTATCGCCTGTGAATCATTTTATAGTTCTTTGCATTTTATTTCCAGTGCAATATATCTGCTCAGTTCAGCAGCCTATTTCCCAAGATACTGATAAACCAAAGGGCTTTTTTTTTGGCTGTAATTAATTTAAGTAATTCAGCCAAAATCTCCATATTTCATCCTGTTTAACCACTCTGCATTTCTAATATTTTGTGCACACTTTTCTATCTTCTTGGACATGCTGCAAACACATCTTGTTCACCAAGGCTGGAACTCATAATGGGATTGCATTACAAGTGCAGATTTCCTGGGTTGGATGGGCTACAGCTCAACAGCACTGGGACCAATATCGTTAGAGGTAGGCATGCAAGCACACGTGCAGACTACTATTGCTTTTGGGACCCAGGAGATGGGAACATTACAGAAGAGCCAGGAGTGAGGAAAATCCTAGCTGGAATCCAAGCCAGAAATCTAATAAGCAAAATTGCAGAGGCAAAGGAGAGTTGCAAATAGACCCTGTGCATGGAAAACATTGAAACACAAAATTTACCATAGACGGTCAAAAAGCAATAATACATATTTTAAAGAAATAATATATATGTTGCAAATCTTGTATTAAGTCTCAAATTAGTAAATGGAGAGTGATCTAGGATTTCAAAGACAAATTAAATGCAGTATAAACTTGGTAAAAAGGTTTTCTGAATGCTTCTGATAATGTCTCATAGGTCGCTGAAGCAGATTAGAGCAAATGAAATTGGGAGTTAAGGTAGTATTGTAAAAATTTAGAAACAAGAAATTCTGCAGATGCTGGAAATCTAAAGCAACACACACACAAAATGCTGGAGGAACTCAGAAGGCCAGGCAGCATCTACGGAAGGGAGTAAACAGTTAATATTTCTTGCCAAGACCCTTCTGTCAGGACTGGAAAGGAATGGGGTAGAAACCAGAATAAGTTGGGGAGTGAGGGGAAGGCGTATAAGCTGACAGTTGATAATTGGATGGGGAAGGTGAGTGAGGAAGGGGGATAAAGTAAGAAGCTGGGAGAGTTGGTTAACAGATATAAAACTGGAGGAGGCATGATCAGGTCATTAACAGGAGAAAATCTGCAGATGCTGGAAATTAAAGGAAGGGTCTCGGCCCGAAACGTCGACTATTTACTATTTACTCTTTTCCGTAGATGCTGCCTGGCCTGATGCTCAGGTCCTTGCTTGGGCTGCATGATGAATAGTGCTCATACTATTCAGAATTGATTTCAAAGATTTGGCTGAGGGGACCAAAAGCAACATTTTCAATGTCATTATGTGGTAATCGGTGATGAGTAGACAACAGCATTGAATACAACATGGAAAAACATGATGGGAATCACTTCATCAGAGAAAGCAGGAAGGATGAATATTTCCCTTAAGTAGGAAGAGATTGGGAAACTTGATGCTCAAAATGAACGTACAGGTAAAACAGGTAATTAGGAAGGCAAATGGTATGCTGGAGATGATTTCAAGAAGATTGGAGGACAAGACTGAAAATGAATGATTTCAAAGGCCACACCTGGACTGTTTAATTGTGCCCTTCCTACCTCATGGGATAGGCCTTGCTATAGGGAACACAGCAAAGGTTCACCAGGCTAGTTCCCCGAATGGCAGGCTTGCCACAAAAAGAGTAGCAAATCATAAACACATTAGGTTCTGCAGATTCTGGAAACTCACACTAACAAACAAAATGCTGGAGGAACTCAGCCGGTCAGGCGGCATCTATGGAAAGGAATAAATAGTTGACATTTCAGGCTGAGACCTTTCATCGGAATGGAAAGGAAGGGGGAAGAAGCACAAAAGAAGAGCGTAGACAACAGGAATTCTGCAGATGCTGGAAATTCAAGCAACACACATCAAAGTTGCTGGTGAACGTAGCAGGCCAGGCAGCATCTCTAGGGAGAGGTACAGTCGACGTTTCAGGCCGAGACCCTTCGTCAGGACGAAGTAGTCCTGACGAAGGGTCTTGGCCTGAAACGTCGACTGTACCTCTTCCTAGAGATGCTGCCTGGCCTGCTGCGTTCACCAGCAACTTAGAAGAGCGTAGGGTAGGTTTCTATGTGGTAAAGTTCAGAAAAATGAAATACAACCTCACAAACATTCAAATCTCAGTGAGCTTGACAGGACAGTGATGGGTGATGATTAACCTTGCTGAGTCCAGAACAAGGTCACAGTCTCCATGCACAGGGTTCATTTGGGACTGAAATGAGAAATATATTCACTCAAAAAGCATGGTAAACCTCTGAATGCTCTACCTAGAGGGCTATGGAACAAGAATTACTAAGTTTAAGTAGATTTCTGGATATTATGGAAATCGGAATACCGGATAAGACAGGCAAAAGCCACTGATGTTAAAGATTAGCCACATTTTTGTTAAATGGCAAGCACTTGAGGGTCCAAATGGTCTAATCCAGCCAGCTTTTATCTTCCTTAGATGCAACTGAACATAAAAGAGCTTCAATTACCTCACCGGAGTCCGAGGGCTGCCTATAAACCTGCGAGGTGAACGGATTTTTGGCTCAAATGAGAACTTTTCCTTCACGCTCTCCAGTACTGATGGAGCCACGTATGTGAACCCCTGAAAGGAGAAAAGAAATGGTTATACCCTCTGAGCTGCCTTTACTGGGTCGTAGCTTCATGAGCAACTATGATCCTCAGCCCCTCAATCGGTTTAGTCAGTGTGAGGCAAGAGAAGACCGTCATCACAAAAGCATGTATTCGTATTCTTACACAACACACTGCACTTTTCAAAAGCAGCCAGAGGTCAGGTCTGGTAGAAGGGTTCGGAGGTGATCTTCCACCATTTTAGTCTCGTACTCACATTATAGAATTCCTCATGTGCCACAGAAAAATCTGCTAAATTAATTGCCTGCAATGGCATCCCAATAAATTAGATTGTGTCCCAGAGTCTCTTGGAAATGGTGTGCTCTGTCTTCAAAGCCATGGGATGTCACTTGTTAAAAACTAGGAAACTAAACAATGTTATCTTTGGAACGGCACACCCTGTGACCTAAACTTCGCCACCGAATTCACTACCCCTCTGACTTCAGATTTAAACAACCTCACCGTTCCCCTCCTCTCCTCACCTTCCACCCCACCATCAGGAAGGAAGGGTGAGCTGCTATTCACGAATTTAAGGGCTCTAAAGCTCTCACCTTAAATTCTTCTCCATTTTTACCAACATGCTCACCACCACTTTAAACATGTTGTTACTTTGCGTATAATTTAATACCAAATTATGCTGAAACATCCAAAGGCACTTGAGGTCACATTAAAAACGTATCATAACGTACGCTGTCACACTGCATTTCAGTCACACAATTTCATCCAGAAATGACATAGTGGAGGCGATCGACTAAATTCCTGGAGAAGCTTGAGTAAAATCTCTAGCTGAGTGTGACCAGTTGCAAGTTTTATAATTGTTAGTTTAACAATTGTTTGAACCAGCGAGCAATCCCACACTAACTTACTGGGACTCATCATTGTCAGCAATTTTCTGTATTTCTGTATGTGAAAGAGAGGAAGCACTCCACTGACAATTGTTTTTAAACTGTACTAAATATTGTAATACAAATATTCAGTACATACAGTCACATGGTCTGCAAGGAAATAAGTGGATAAATATTCTAACCTTGAAGGATAAATTTTGGTCAGGATAGAATTCCCGCAGTGAGGTAAGCCAGGCCTTTCAACGATGTAGAATTCAGCGCTACGCTACAAGTTAGCCTTAATTATGCACTCAAATCTCTTCAAAGTCATGATGACATTCCACGATGTGTATTTTTTTTAAAAACAGAATAAAACCCTAAGATGTTTTCAGTAATATAACCCCAAAAACAATGTCAACTCCTTCCATGCCCCTTTCCAGTATTCCCAGCCAATGAAAAATGGTCAAGATTTCTCTTAGACGCTGGTATATGACATTAGAAAAGTGACGTGAAAAGTATCAAAAAACACAGCAGGATTTTCTACATTCTAGCAATATTTCTGCACTTGTAGACAAAATAGTGCAACAACAATCAACTTGAGACATTCCACTTGAAAAACTTCTCTGGTTTTGAAGAAAGTCTATAACATGAAATAGCAAATGCCATGCTTTCCACTGATGTTGCCTAAGGTGCTGAGTATTTCCTGTATTTTGACTTTTTTCCCCCCACAACTAGCAAACCTGAACTCATCTGTAGTCAGGAAGATGTTGTTGTAAATGTTGCAATGCAAAACAAGACAATAAGACCATAAGACATAGGTGTAAAATGAGGACATTTGGCCCATCGAGTCTTCTCCACCAATCCATCATGGCTGATATATTATCCTCTCAACCCCACTCTGCTGCCTTCTTCCCCATTACCTTTGATGCTCTAACTAATCAAGAACTGATTAACCTCTGCTTTAAATTTACCCAATGACAAGGCCACTACAGGCCACCTGTGGGAATGAATTCCTCAGATACACCACCCCCGGCTAAAGACATTCCTCATCTCTGTTCTAAAGTGACATTTTTTTACTCTGAGGCTGTCCCCTCTGGTCTTAGACTCCCCCACTACAGGAAACATCCATTTCATGTCAGCCTTTCAATATTCGATAGATTTCATTGAGATTCTCTCCCCCACCCCCCAATTCCTCTAAACTCCAGCAAATACAGGCTTAGAGCCAGCAAACACTCCTCATACATTAACCCTTTCATCCCCAGGATAATTCTCATGGACCTTCTCCAGACCCTCTTCAATTCCAGCACATCCTTTCTTAAATAATGGGCCCGAAACAAGGCAAGACAGTATCAAGTAGGCTTAACACAAGGAAATCTGCAGGTGCTGGAATTTCAAGCAACACACATAAAAGTTGCTGGTGAATGCAGCAGGCCAGGTAGCATCTCTAGGAAGAGGTACAGTCGACGTTTCGGGCCGATACCCTTCGTCAGGACTAACTGAAAGAAGAGCTAGTAAGAGATTTGTAAGTGGGAGGGGGAGATCCAAAATGATAGGAGAAGACAGGAGGGGGAGGGATGGAGCCAAGAGCTGGACAGTTGATTGGCAAAAGGGATATGAGAGGATAATGGGACAGGAGGCCTAGGGAGAAAGAAAGGGGTGGGGGGAACCCAGAGGATGGGCAAGGAGTATGGTGAGAGGGACAGAGGGAGAAAAAGGAGAGAGAGAAAGAAAGAATGTGTGTATATAAATAAATAACAGATGGGGTACGAGGGGGAGGTGGGGCATTAGCGGAAGTTTGAGAAGTCAATGTTCATGCCATCAGGTTAGAGGCTACCCAGACGGAATATAAGGTGTTGTTCCTCCAACCTGAGTGTGGCTTCATTTTTACAGTAGAGGAGGCCGTGGATAGACATGTCAGAATGGGAATGGGATGTGGAATTAAAATGTGTGGCCACTGGGAGATCCTGCTTTCTCTAGCGGACAGAACATAGGTGTTTCGCTGAACAACCTGATGGCATGAACATTGACTTCTCAAACTTCCGCTAATGCCCCACCACCCCCTCGTACCCCACCCGTTATTTATATACACACATTCTTTCTTTCTCTCTCTCCTTTTTCTCCCTCTGTCCCTCTCACCATACTCCTTGCCCATCCTCTGGGTTCCCCCCCCCCCACCTTTTCTTTCTCCCTAGGCCTCCTGTCCCGTTATCCTCTCATATCCCTTTTGCCAATCAACTGTCCAGCTCTTGGCTCCATCCCTCCCCCTCCTGTCTTCTCCTATCATTTTGGATCTCCCCCTCCCACTTACAAATCTCTTACTAGCTCTTCTTTCAGTTAGTCCTGATGAAGGGTATCGGCCCGAAACGTCGACTGTACCTCTTCCTAGAGATGCTGCCTGGCCTGCTGCGTTCACCAGCAACTTTAATGTGTGTTGCATCAAGTAGGCTTATCCTGGTTACAATGAAGCTACAAAACAACTATCCCACATTTCAGATTATTCAGCAAGAACAGAAAATCATTGTTAGACCAAAGCGTAGGGTGTTTCACCTTTCTTGCAGTACTCAATATTATGCACCCATGGAGGTGCGTGTTAATAAGGACTTTAGCAAGAACCTTGACAAAAGTCGCACATGGGAGACTGGTCCAGAAGCTTAGGTTGTTTGGATGAAGTAGTCAATTGGATTCGACACTTATTTAGCAGGAGCCAGAGAGTGGTAGTAGATGGTTGCATTGTCTCTCTGATTTGAGGCCTGTGACAAGAGGTGTGCCATGGGGATCAGTGCTGAATCTCATTTTGTTTATTATTTATGTCAATGAGAATGTGGTAAACTGGATCAGCAAATCTGCATTTATTAGCTAGATTAGGGGTATAATGTAAGAGACTTTGTATAAGACTTTGGTGAGGCCAAATTTGGAATATTGTGCAGAGTTCTGGGTCATCTACCTACAGGAAAGGCATCTCAATAAGATTGAAAGATTTCAGAGAAAATTTACAAGGGTATGCCAGTTTTTGAGGACCAGGGTTATAGGGAAAGGTTGAATAGTTTTGGACTTTATTCGTTGCAGTGTAGAGAAATGAGGAGCAATCTTAAAGATATATAAAATAATGATTTTCCCCCTCAGGTTGGGTGAGACTGGAACTAGATGTTAGAAGCTACGGGTAAAAGGTGAAATATATAAGGGGAACTTGAGGGGGAACTGCTTCACTGAGTATGGAATGAGCTGCCATCAGAAGTGGTGAATGCAGGTTCGATTTCAGCATTTAAGAGAAGTTCGGATGAAAGTAGTTGCGGTCTAGGTGCAGGCAAATAGGACTAGGTAGAATACCAGGCTGGCACAGATTAGATGGGCTGAAAGGCCTGGTTCCGTGTGTAGTATGCTATGACTCAAACATTATACCAGGTTTACCACATAGATAGGCTAAAAATAGCATGATATTACTTCTATGCTCGACATAAAGCCACCATTTCCGGTTCCAAGTTCACAAAACCCCATTAGCAAACCATTATTCAAGTTGTTGCATACAAAGTAAATAACATTTATGGTTCCATTGACTCAACAGTACAACAATCACTCAACTTAATCAGCAGGAAATAAAACACAGTAATTACCTCAGAAACAAAGAAAGACATTTGGTATAAAAACAAACTTCTCACTCAGCAAATCAAGCAGTCTCTGCAGGATGAGAGATAAAGTTAACCACTTCTCTTTACTCAGATGCTGCCTGGCTACTGAATGTTTTTTTGCATGTTTTTTCACCTAACAGCATCAGCAGCTTTTTCTTCCCCTCCCCTCCCCAAGGCACATGGAATATTGGGTAAACTTACCAGGAAGACTTGATTGGCACTTTCGCTGAGTGTCGAGTCATCAGGGCTGTCAACAGGTGTCTGCCGTGTGAACTTCGAATCAAACTGACTGACATCATCATCTGATTGCTAAAGATAAAAAGGTCATGATTCATCTAGAAACTGGATGACTAATCTTTCAGATCTCATCTTTTGTCTCACATTTATTTTTTCCAGAATGCTCAGCACAATTCTGAACAAAAAATGCCTTTTGTCTCTATACAGCCTAGGTTAAAACCAAGGCTGAACAATTACATTGGTGCAGAAACACCCCAGCAATGTAAACATTAATCTGTGACCACAATTTAACAGCATATCTATCTCACTAGAATTTTCAAATCAGATGCTCCATTTAGAAACAAAGATAGAGGAAATCCAAAGGCACACGACAAGAGTAGAAAGCCAAGTTCTCAGAAATACAAATTCTACATCACTATTCCTCCTCATCAGCAGGCAACACACTAAATCATGCCATGTTTTAGATTGTGTTAACTTATCATTAGAGATCCCATGAGAAGGGCCGGAGGTTAATGCCAGTAAATGATAGAAATAGAATTCACGGTGAATCTCATGGACAGCTAGCCAAAGCAAGATCCCAAAATATTCAAGGAAGAGTTTTGCTGCTATCAGAGATGGCATTCAGTGAGTCAAACACTTTACAGCAGGGTTGCTCTTTGGTCCTAGGTATGCACTTAAGTTAATTTCAGCAGCAGAATAGTACACAAACTGAGAGGATCATTTACCAAGCTGCTTTAACTCAAAGATGTTAACTGGGAGCTATTTGAATTTATAAGTTTTATCTTGGATCCAAAAAAGAAAGTGGAATTACACAATGGGCATACAAGACCAGAGCAGAGTTAGGCCATTTGGCCCATCAGGTCTCCTCTACCATTCAACAACGGCTGATTCTTTTTCCCCTTCCTCAGCCCCACTCCTCGGCCTTCTCCCTATAACCTCTGATGCCGTGGCCAATCAAGAACCTATCAAGCTCTGCCTTAAATACACCAACGACCTGGCCTCCACAGCTGCCTGTGGTAACAAATCCCACAAATTCACCATCCTCTGGAGAAAGAAATTTTTCCACGTCTTTGTTTTAAATGGATGCCCCTCTATCCTGAGGCTGTGTCCTCTTGTTCTAGACTCCCCCACTATGGGAAACATTCTTTCCACATCTACTCTGTCTGTGCCTTTCAACATTCGAAAGGTTTCAATGAGATCCCCCCACCCCATCCTAAATTCCAGCAAGTACAGACCCAGAGCCATCAAACGTTCCTCGTATGATAACCCTTTCATTCCCAGAATCATCCTTGTGAACCGCCTCTGGACCCTCTCCAATGCTAGCACATCTTTTCTTAGATGAGGAGCCCAAAACTGTTCACAATACTCAAGCTGAGGCCTCACCAGTGTCTTATAAAGCCTCAGCATCACATCCCTGCTCTTGTATTCAAGTGATGAATGCTAACATTGCACTTGCCTTCCTGCAAGTTAACCTTTAGGGTGTTCGGCACAAGGTCTCCCAAGTCCCCTTACATCTCAGATTTTTGGATTTTCTCCCCAGTTAGAAGATAGTCTGCACATTTATTTTTACTACCAAAGTGCATGACTATGCATTTTCCAACATTGTATTTCATTTACCACTTCCTTGCCCATTCTCCTAAACTGCACAAGTCCTTCTGCAGCCTTCCTATTTCTTCAAGACTACCTTCCCCTCCACCAATCTTTGTATCATCTGCAAATTCGGCTACAAAGCCATCTACTCCATCATCTAAATCATTGACATACAGTTATTAGTCAGTTGGCTAAAGTGTTGTATTAGTGTCAATTACAATTATATGTTGTTAGGGATTTTTTTCCCTATAGGTTCTGATTTTAAAGTGCAATGCCTCAAAAAGCTGATATTTCTCAGGAGTTTTATTCTATGCTAATGTAAGGCCACTTTGGAATATTTCAGAAACCAACTCTGTCGTGTAAGCAATGATCATGTGAAGGTTGTAGCATCTCTCAATTGCTAGTAAACAACCTGGCCTCTAACAGGGTGGTAAACATTTATGTCAGTGTCAGATTACCAGATTCATTGAATCCATTGCATAACCTGGAATTGTAGAACATGAAATCAAGATGTCTAGTCAATAAATATTATTTCACCGCACTATTAGAACATAGAACAGTAAACAGCACAGTACGGGCTCTTTGACCCGATGTTGTGCCGAACTTTTAACTTACACCAAGACCAATCTAACCCTGCTCTCCCCCTTTTTTCCATTTATCCATGTGCCTATCTAACAGCAGCTTAAATGTCTCTAATGCATTTGCCTCTACTCCACTCTGGCAGGGCGTTCCAAACACCAACCATTCTGTGCAAAAAAAAACCTAGCTGATGTCGCCTATACTTTCCTCCAATCAGCTTAAAATTATGCCCTTTCACATTAACCAATTACACCCTGGGAAAAAGGTGCTGGGGGTGGGGTGGGGAGGGGTGTACAGACAGGCTAAGAGAATGCACTGAGGACATAATAGATGGGGAAAAAATCTGGCATCATTTACTTTAGTAGGAAAAAAAGGTGAGAACTTGGGTTAAGTGTTGGCACTCTGAGGGACTTCGCCGTCCCAGAACATCAATTAACAAAAGTTAATATGCCAGTGCACAATTAGAAAGGCAAATTATATCTGACCATTTATTTTTATGGTCTGATTATTTACTGGATTTACTCCTAATGAAAGCTAACACAGAATGAATAAGCAAATGACTGGCCTCCTGTGCTAAAATAAGTCTATGATTCTGTCGTACACAATTAGGGCCAAGACATCATTGAATTACTGCCTTTCAAAACATGTTTAACCAATACCCACCTGTCCTGGTGCCCTGGCCAAAGTTTAAACCTCAGATCAGACTTAGCTGCTGTTTAATCATTTGCAGATCTGGGAGCTTGCAAACAGGCTGCCGTGTTCCTACATTATAGCAGTGACGACAAATCAAAACTACCTTTGCTGTCAAGTGCTTTGGGGTGGCTCAGTACTAATGCACCACATAAATGCAAGTCTATTTTTCCCCCTTTGAAAGAGGTGTGCCACGACTCCATCCTTCAGACAAGGATTACACAGACTGCTCATTGAACTCGATGAAAAACCAATCCCTCAGCATATTTTTAAAAACATTACATGGACCTGGTCAATATTTAGCATTAAACCAATACCATTAACTGATTATCTGTCACTTATTTAAAACATTTTTCATAGACCTGTGTACAATTTCCTCTGCCTTGTTTACACTTCAAGTATTTTGTTAGATCCCATTACTTGGAACATCCTGAAGTCAAGAGCAGTGGTAACTGCAATACCTTTACCATTCCTCCAAGCACTTTATACTGCTGATTTGCCATTTAATAAAATTACACTAGTCAACACCCTAAGAACCATTTGAACACTTATGTACATGTTACTCCAAAAGCCCAGGAAAAGTCGAAGTACAACGCTTGCCCTAACTTTGCTCTGTAATGATTGCCCTCAGTTCCCTGGATTAGATAGATAATTACTTTATTGATCCCAACGGAAATTAGTGTCACAGTAGCATTACAAGTGCACAGAATAAAAAATTTTAAGTTACCTCAATCAGTCTAACAAGAGGGAGTTATCACTTTATACTTTATTGTCGCCAAACAATTGATACTAGAATGTACAATCATCACAGCGATATTTGATTCTGCACTTCCTGCTCCCTGGATTACAAATCGAGAGTAAATATTAAAAATTTAAATTATCAATCATAAATAGAAAATAGAAAAATGGAAAGTAAGGTAGTGCAAAAAAACTGATAGGCAGGTCCGGATATTTGGAGGGTACGGCCCAGACCCAGGTCAGGATCCGTTCAGCAGTCTTATCACAGTTGGAAAGAAGCTGTTCCCAAATCTGGCCGTATGAGCCTTCAAGCTCCTGAGCCTTCTCCCGGAGGGAAGAGGGACGAAAAGTGTGTTGGCTGGGTGGGTTGTGTCCTTAATTATCCTGGCAACATTGCTCCGACAGCGTGCGGTGTAAAGTGAGTCCAAGGACGGAAGATTGGTTTGCGTGATGTGCTGCGCCGTGTTCACGATCTTCTGCAGCTTCTTCTGGTCTTGGACAGGACAACTTCCATACCAGGTTGTGATGCACCCTAGAAGAATGTTTTCTACGGTGCATCTGTAAAAATTAGTGAGGGTTTTAGGGGACAGACCAAATTTCTTTAGTTTTCTCAGGAAGTAAAGGTGCTGGTGGACCTTCTTGGCAGTGGACTCTGCTTGGTTGGACGAATTCAGGTCCAACCAAGATATTGACCCTGAGGAACTTAAAGCTTTTGACCTGTTCCACTTGCACACCACTAATGTACATTGTGGCTACGGTTGACTCATTATAGAGCCTAATGGCTGAGGATAAGAATGACCTTATATAGCGCTCTTTGGAGCAGAGCAGAGCAATTATCTTAGTCTATTACTAAAAATGCTCCTCTGTTTAGCCAAGGTGGCATGCCAAGGGTGAGAAACATTGTCCAGAATTGCCAGGAATTTCTATAGGGTCCTTTGTTCTACCACAGCTTCCAGTATGTCCAGTTTGACTCCTATAAACAGTGCCAGCCTTTCTAATCAGTTTATTGAATCTGTTGGCATCCCCAGTGTTGATGCCATTGTCCCAGCACACCACTGCATAGACGATTGTACTGGCAACAACAGACTAGTAGAACATGTGAAGGTGAGGACTGCATACTTCAAAGGACCTCAGTCTCCTCAGGAAGTAGAGGCGACTCTAGTCCTTCTTGTACACAGCCTCTGTGTTGGTGATCCACTCAAGCCTGTCATCCAGGTGCACCCCAGGTACTTGTAGGTCCTCACCATCAATAGGAAAAGACATCAGTATAGGCTTAGTTTTCCTAAAGTCCATCACCAGCTCCTGTGTCTTACTCATGTTGAGCTGCAGATGATTCAGCTTGCACCATTCACCAAAGTCCTCCACCAGGGCCCTTTATACACTGAACCATTGCTGAGTCATCAGAGAATTTCTGCAGATGACATGACTCAGTGCTGTATCTGAAGTCTGAGGTGTACAGGATGAACAGGAAGGGAGACAATACAGTCCCTGTGGGGCCCCAGTGCTGCTTATAGACGTGTCTGACACACTGTTCTGAAGCCACAAACTGTGGTCTGCCAGTTAGGTAGCCCATTATCCAGGATACAATAGTGCTAACCTGCAGTGAACGGTGCTTCCCCCCCGCCCCCCCAGCAATGAGGGTTGCACAGTATTGGCTGCAAGTGTCAATGAAGGCACTTGAGAAATCAAAACACATGACCTTCACACAGTGCTGCCCTGCTTATCTAAATTGGAGTAGGTTCTGTTAGGGAGAGGTTGAAGATTCTCTGCTCCTTTGACTATTTAATGGCCCCAGAGTCCAGTTGATGCAATTTAGCTCCAGACCCCAATATATCCACAGGACCCCAAAAACTCAAGTGGCATTCATTGAAGTGTATGTAGAAGCAGAGAACATTAGTCATATGAAAACATGCACCTAGCTGTCCATACTGGGGAAGCAAAAACGCATTGAGAATAAGGTTACACTTACCAGAAATGGCTTGAAAGGTGGTTCAACTCTACGAGCTAAAAGATCCTCCCAGTTTGTGTGTCTGAAGAAAGGATGAGCCTGTATAAGCATATCAATTGAGTCATTAAAGGGATCAGAGTTCCAAAATTAAAACTCACAAAGTAGTACATTCAACATTGAAACTGCACTATAAAAAAGTATTCACAAAACTATATTAACTGAATATTAACCTCATTCATTATTAATAGAAACTTAAACTCTATGGACTAGCTGCTTATTTACCCTCACAGTCCAAAGCACCTTTTAAAGTAATTAGGCAGTAGAGAATTATATTGGAACTTCCTGAGAACATAGTTATGGTGCTCATATACAGTACAGCACGTATTTGCATTTAAGGTACTTGACACAGATATTAAGAAACTGAAGCGCGTTCCTTGGAGTAACGACATGCTAACTACTCAAGCCTAATAAACTTGTGACTGAATATTCAAAGATTCTGCATCCAACACCTCTTGGAGGGAGAGGTTCAAAGCTTCAAACTTATGCCTCATGTTAAATGAGCAGCCCCTTATTTTCAAACAATGACTTCTCTTTCTAGATTCTCCCCTAAAACCCAAAAGAATAAGCAGTTTTTTTAAAATCAAAGTATTTTTATTAACAAAGAAAAACAGCAGACATATGTTATAATACAACCAACCATTTTATACGTTACAAAAAGAACCCCCCCACCCCTCAATAAACAAGAACAAATAGAACCAGCTAGACCAGTCAAAAATAGGTACAAAGGCCTAGTATACATATAAAGATAGAGCATCTTACACATTCCAATAAGTCTTTCAGCATCCATATTTTTGACAAAACTTTAAAAACTTAGTGGTGTTAAATCTTGCAGACTGCCCCCTGACCGAATAACAGATCTTCTCAAATTTTATAAAGTGCATGATCTCTTTGATCCAATGTCCATATGTTGGAGGGGAAGAGTCTTTCCATTTGCACAAGATGAGCCTTCTGGCAAGAAGTGAAGAAAAAGCGATGAGATCGGTTTGGGATTTGTTGAGGTTAACATTCTGAGAAGGCATTCCAAATAGTGCTATTGACCAAGATGGTATAATTCATTGCCCAAAAATTTTTGAAAAAGTTTCAAAAATCAAACCCCAGAAATTTACTAATTTTGGACATGACCAAAACATACGGCAGAGTGTAGCCAGGAATTGTTTACATCTGTCACACACTGGGTCAAGATCTTTATTAACCTTAGCCAATATAACTTTAGACCAATGACAAAAGGTGTACAATTTTAAAATGAACAACAACATGTCTAAGATACACAGAGGATGAATAAATTCTATGAATTGTATTTTGCCATATGTCATCTGGAATTTGTTCCTCAATATCCTCTTCCCACTTATGTTTTAATAAATCCAAATTCTCAGGATTAATTACATTAAGTAGCTCATAGATTTTGCTTACAGGTAGTTTCACTTAAGGACTGAATCTGACAGCGATGAAGGGGGGGCAGTAGGGAAAGCACTCAAGATGAGAGGCCATAAAGTTGTAAGTATCTATAGAAGTGTGTCCTAGGTTTATCAAATTTCTTAACTAGCTGTTCAAAAGAGGCAAAATTGCTGTCAATGTAGAGATTATAGAATGAAGTGATACCACATTTCGACCAAATATCAAACGCTACATCCATTATTGATGGGGTGAACATGTAATTTTTTTTGCTACTGGTGCAGAGAGTGAGAGGTTAAAGTGTAAAATGACATCTAAATTGGAACCAAATTTTAATGGAGTACATCGCAACTGGATTCAGTGTGAAACTAGATACAGGTTGTGACAGTGGTAGTTTAGCATATATTACCAACGAAGAGGTAAATTGTAAGGATGACTTCTCCATAATCACCCAGCTAGGAGCAGCAATATCATCTTTTGTCCAATATAAAATTGCTCTTATATTAGCTGAGCAGTAGTAATATAGAAAATTTGGAAGTGCCAAACCCCCTTCCCCCCAATCTTACGAGGCCTCTGTAGTATTTTTTCCCTTTACTCTGGGCTGCTTTTCATTCCAAATAAAACTTGAAACTTGACCATTTGGGTTATTGAAGAAAGTCTTTGTTAGAAAAATTGGGAGGCTTTGGAACATGTATAAGAATTTGGGCAGGACAGTCATGTTAATTGTATTAATCCTCCCACTAAGGGAAAGAGATAAAGAATTCCAACGTTCAAATTCCTGTTAAAGATTAGAAAGGAGATACTGATAGTTGACTTTATAAAGGTCCTTGTAATTATGTGTTATCCAGAACCCCAAGTATTTAAATTTCCTATAGCTGATTCTAAAGGAGGTCACGGAAAAAGAGATATCCAAACATGTGGTCCTAATTGGCATTAGTTCACTCTTTTGAAAGTTAACTTCATAACTAGATATTTGACTGAATTTAGTGAGCAATATTGATAGATTTGGGAGACTTCGAGTTGGATCTGAGATATACAATAACATATCATCCGCGTACAGAGACACTTTATGTTCCAAAGCTCCCCTCTGGATGCCCTTGATGTTAACTGGTGTTCTCAGGGCTGTGGTGAGTGGCTCAATTGCCACAGCAAAAAGGAGTGGAGATAAAGGGCATCCCTGTCTTGTGCCACGTTGCTGTTCAAAAAAAGGACGATATATAGTTATTAGTATGTACTGCTGCCAGTGGGGACGAGTAAAGTACTTCAATCCATGAGATGAATGCAGAACCAAAACCAAATTTTTGGAGAGTATAGAAAAGAAAGTCCCATTTCACCAGGTCAAATGCCTTTTCAGCATCAAGTGAGAGAATAATTTCTGGGGTACTAGATGCAGAGGAATCATATAGTATATTTAGAAGACGTCTTATATTAAAAAAGAGTACCGATTTCTTATAAAACCTGCTTGATCGGGTGAGATAATTAATGGTAGAATCTTCTCCTTCGGTGTGCCAGGAATTTTGCAAGGATTTTGGTACCCGTATTTAAAAGGGAGATTGGGGTATGAACTATATTCAAGGGGGTCTTTGCCCTTTTTCAAAATTAATGAAATAACTGCTTGACGCATTGTGGGAGGTAGGGAGTGGGATAAAAAACCCTTCAAAACCAGATAATAGTAATGGGGAAAGTTGAGTGGAAAACTTTTTTAAAAATTCAGAAGGATATCAATCTGGGCCTGGGGATTTTCCACTCTGCATACTCCCAATTGCTGAGTCTACCCCCAGAGTTGTGATTGCCTTCTCCAGATCAGCAGCTACATGCAGATCTAGATCTGATGGGGTGATGGATGAATCTGAGGAGTACAATGATTGGTAAAAACTATGGAAGCATGAGTTAATTTCTACATTACCTGTTTGCTTTATGCCCTGTGCATCCCGTATCTCAGGTATACCGTGACTGGCTGCTTTGTGACGCAGTTGATGGGCTAGCAGCCTCCCTGCTTCTTTTCCATGTTCATAAAACTTACATTGCAACTTGGAGATAAGATATTCAGCTTCTCGAGTTCTTAATAGATTGTGTTCGGTCTAAAGTAATAAATGCTGTTTGAGCAAAGCTGATGAGGGCGCTTGGCTACGTAGGAGGTCTAATTCCAGTATCCGATCTGTCAGTTGTTTAATACGTTCAGTCCTTATTTTTCTCCGATGCTCGCAGAATGAGATTATTTGACCTCTTAAATATGCCTTTAGCACCTCCCACACAATTGATGGAGGCATCCCTGGTGTTTGAATAATTCTCAGAAAAGATTCTATTTTGGAATAAATATACTTCACAAAACATTCATCTGAAAGGAGAGTAGGATGTAGCCTCCAAGGACAGTAACCTGGTTGTGTAGTAGGCATACGTAATATTAAAGTCAGCAGACTATGATGGGATATATAACTATGGCTTCATAATCACACTCTGTTACAGAACAGAGAACGCTGATGTCCATAAAAAAAATAATTTATACACGAATAGGAACCGTGTACTGAGGAGAAAAAAAAGAGTAACTCCAAGAGGTAGGGTTACGAAACCGTCATACATCAGCCACTCTATGTTTTAAGAAAATGTCTGATAGACTGTGCTGACCTAGAGATAGGGACATTCCTCGCCGCACTGTGGTCCGAAATTGGAGAGAGGACACGATTAAAATCGCCTCCGAGGATGAACTTTCTCCGTCCCGTTGTGTGTAATGTGGAGTCAAGCAGGGAACAGTATACCATTTCAGATATCCGGCTGGTCACACAGCAGTTTCCTGATGTCCATGAACGCAGCTCAAGCTTTGGTGACCCTTGTGGTGTAGCCTGGAAAAATAGTGATGGGTTTCCCATTGTAGTTAAGCGGAGTCTGGTTTTGAGCTCGACGTAAAACATTGACACAGTCCTGATTATAACGTAGCTTAATTACAATTGCACGCGGTGTACCGCTTTTTGGTGCGAGACTCCAATGCGAGCGGTCGATAAGAACGCCTTTGTTCAGTTTAAGCACCTTGGACAGTAATTTAGAAATGGACTCCGTAGAACTTGACCCGGGCTCCTCAACAACCCCCAAAATACAGCTATTGCACCTCTGCATTCTTCCCTCCATGTCTTCACATTTATCACTCAAGTCCTTCAGCTCCGACTTCAGGGCATTTACAATGGTTTATTGAAGCGATACCATTTCATCTGACCATGATGATATGCTGTCTTCCATGTCTTTAACATTAGCCTTCACTTGGGCAATCTCAACTTGGGTCCCTGCCACGTTGTTTGCTAACTTGGTTCTTACTACCTGCAACTCGTTTTTCAGGTAGTCTAAACTTTCGGCTACAGCATTCTTCATCTCGTTTTTCAGGTAGTTGAAATATTCAGTAGGGCGTTTTTCAGCTCGTTTTTCATGTAGTTGAAATCTTTGGCGAGGGCATTTTTCTGCTCTGCTCTTCTCACTGCAGAGAAGTCCGTTTTTAGCTCCAAGAGGAGCTGAATCTTTAGGTCTTCCGTGTCCATTTTGCCTGAGTTCGTGCGGGGTAGGGTACTTGCGCGTTCACGGTCAGCACTTAAAACTTTGCACCGGGGAGTCGGTCATCTTGGTGTTATATTTTCGAAGCTTAGATGCTATTACCGCATGTCAGAGAATAAATTAACTCTTGCTATATGTACTTAGGCGACTTACTTATTTTGACAAGATTTGAAAGGAAGTGCTATTCTAAATATACAGTAAAGGTTAGGCAGGAGCCCAGCCAAACACACCTTACTCCATTCCTTGCTCACGTGGTCCCCGAACAAGCAGTTTATTACAAAGGGCAACAATGGAAGAGGTGGCCCATCCTCAGGTGTAAAAGGAGAACAGCAAAATGCAAAAATACCAATTTTTATTTCCAATCTGCACAAGAACATATGAAAGAACGGAAGCAAAATAAGGAAGAAAACAAAGATCGATCTTGAAGGACCTGGCTTAGTACCCACTGCATTTGCTCATTCTGGATCTGGAGTAAGGTGGGCAACAAATTTTCTGCCCCTCCACACCACAAGTTGTGGCCAGTTCCAGATAATGCTAGGCCCAGGAGGCAAAATCCCTAGGCCCCTTCTCCAAATACTTCAATAGGTTCTAATATACAATAAAGCTGAGAGTTTTGTCTTGACACATTTAAAACTTCTACAATGTAGATATACAATCAAGTATAAAATCATGTGAAAACAATACACAAGTTGATGAAACTTAAAGATTAGCTTTGTCACATGTACATCAAAACATAAAGTGAAATGTGTTATTTGCGTCATTATTTGCAATGTTCTGGGGGCAGCCCGCAATAGTCGCCATGCTTCTGGTGCCAACATAGTATGCTCACAACGCATTAACGCTAACCATACACCTTTGCAACATCTAAAGAAACCAGAGCACCTGAAAGATAGCCCTGTGATCGTGCGGAGAACATACAAACTCCTTACAGACAGCAGCAGGAATCAAATTTTGATCAGTGATTGAGGGCGCTGTAAAGCCATTGAGCAAACCACTAGGCTACCATACCATCCTGGTTGCGTTTAGAAACTAGTGAAAAGGGCAGTGTGGCAAGAGGAGAGGTGCTGCTATCAATTCTTCTTTTTCTGGCCAGTAATGGTTTCCTGTACCTTTAAGCTATTGCCACAGACATGACTTAAAAATGACAACAAGCAAGACACCTAGTAATTGAATATGACAGTAACATCTTTGCTGCATACGTACCTGGACATCAGTCGCATCCCCAACTCCAGCTCCAAGGCGCGATGAAGCATTCCTTTTTAGCAGCTGGGAAAAAAAATTGATGTTTGACGTTCATTAAAATACAAAATGGGTAAAACTGTCAAAGGGCCCTAGAAGTACCGTTCTGTTATTCAAGGTGTTCACATCTAGGTTTCTGACCCTGCAGCACACAGTGCTAGAGATAAGGGGTTCCCAACCATTTTTACGCCATGGGTTGACCATTAAGCAAGGGGTCTGTGGACCCCAGGATGGGAACCATTGAGCTAGAGGCATTGCAAAACATATCACTCAATGGATGAATACAAATGCTATAAATCTGAAACAAAAGCAAAGATGTCACAAACACTCAAGTCCAAGTAAAACCGTGAAGTGAGAAAACGTCTGCATTTCAGGACTGGAATCATTCACCCTTGCTCTTTAACAGGCAATATCTGATGTACTGAGATTCCCAGTATGCCTTATTCCCTATTGGGGTCACTTAGCAACATGCTAATTCTTACTGTAATGCCCAAAACAATCATGCCAAAATTTCCTTAAAACTGAAAGGGAAAAGGCTCCAAAACAGAAAATAGAAATGGACAAACTGGAAGAAAGTTCATCAGTATTGAGTGAACCTGCCAATGAGATGGAGAATAGGAACATCAAAATTAGCAGTAGGCCAACTGACATCTCAAACACGCTCGGCTGCTTATGATCAGGGATGACCTGATAGTAAACATATCTCCACATCCTCTTCTACCAACAGTAACCTCCCCCCTCCTTTCAACCATGCGTAACACGCTGTAAGGTTTCACTGCTAATGTAATGGCCTCTTTAGAGAGAAGACGCAAATGGAAAGAGTTGGTAGTCCGGCGGATGGAGTGGACTCGGAGCAAGGGTCCGACGGTCAGCAACGCTCGGAGGAAGTCAATGGGGAATGAATGGATGAATGCGTGAGCTCCAACATTGCGCATTAGACTGGTTCATTAAAATGGGCCCTTTTTCTTTTCTTTATTAACCCTATAGTCAGATTAAGATTTATAAAGTTCAATTGTTAAATCGTATACGGTGTATTGTCTGATATTTTGTGGTTCAGATTTGTAACCAGGCAACACATGAGGTTGCAGCATCCTCATAAATGAGATTTCTCAGTTTGGCTGGGCCAGAGGTTGTCTTCCTCTAGACAAACGTATGCTGGCCGAACCCGAGGGTCACACATGTTTATCAAAAACGTATCTCTGCTTTATCTACTGGACCATGACTTGAAATTATGGTTTTAAGGAGGTAGAGGGGAGACAATTTAAAAGCTTGCGACAAATAGAACGAAGTGACAACAAATCATCTGTGAATGACAGAACACTTTCATGGGGCTCATAATGAATGAAAATTGAAGGATAAACGGAAACAGGGGATATAAATTGATGCCAAATTGATTCCTTCACAGTATTATCCACTCATGCTCTAACTTAGCATTTTGGGCCTTGGGACACCATAACAGAGATGCAGCTGTAGTCCTCCTCCCCACAGGACTTGCTCCATGTTACAGTAAACCGTAGGAAGAGGCTTTGCAGGCAAATGGGTTAAGCAGAATGTGGGCACTAGCAGTGTTGTAGCAGATCAGATAGGGAGCCCTGGAGGAGCCTCTTTGGAAGCTGAAGTCAGCAATGGGAATGGCAGCGATTACATGTTTCTTCCTTTGGAAGGTTATGAATCGTCAGGATTTTCTTCCCCAGTGAGATACTAAAAGTTACTGACTATACTCAAAGTGGAGACTGATAAACACTTGCACTCAGGGAAATGAGGTACAGGGAAGATAGGGGCAGGAAAGTAAAAACTGAGGGCATCTTACTGAATAGAGGGGCAAAGGTTTTTTAGGCAAATATTGTTATGTTCATAGATAATCTTTTAATATTTCAATGCTAATTAAGGCTGATTGCACAGAGACAATCAGGGATGGATGCCTTATGGTAAACGAGAGCAGCAACAACGCAGAAGCAGAAAACAAACCATGGGTCAATACAAATGACGGCTCAGTGGTTGCTAAGGACACAAGGTCACTTGTACTGTACTTAGCTGATACAGGAACTATTTTGTCAGAGGCATTTATAGGGCTTTAGACATCATTTGGTTTTTGAATGATTAGATGCCACCAAATTTAATTTCACTCTCAAGTTTTAGTCTATTTCTAAGCAAGATGAAGACAGCACTCTGGTGACCAACATTCTCTGTGGAAATCTGAAGCATTTAACTCTACTTTTCTAAACAGATTTCTCTAACCAAATATATTGACTCCCTCTAGTTGACATGTCTATCATTGCTTGAATTTTATCAATATTTCTGCCTCAGCAGCTCACTGTGGTAGAGAACTCTAAAGATTCATGATCCTGAGGGAAGGTAATCACTGCCAACCCTAGTCCTGAACTTAGTTCCCGGACCTGCTCCTTCAGTACTGCAAGAGAATACTCGTGGATTCCAACCCAACATGCTTGTCACCTCAGAAATATGCCATCAAATCAGTGCAAAGGCCATATTTCACACAACATTACTTCAGCCACTTCTGTTAGCAATTCACCACGTCTACTAGCTACTTCAGACTTTACTGACTGGTGCAGTGGAACAAACATCAGATAAAGTACCTTTTTAAGAAGGTCTCTGGCTTCGTGTGTGAGGTAGGGTGGCAGATTGAGTTTACACTTCAGGATTTTGTCGATGGTCTTCTTCCTGTTCTCGCCAGTGAAAGGAGGCTAAGCAAAGATCATGAAACATAAATCGACAAACTAGAATTTGAAAAAAAAATGCTTATAGAGTTGTAAGTGTCAAAAAGTTTTAATCAAAAGCACTTTACTGAAACCTTACATTTGAAGCAACAAATTATTTGGTAGGATATAAACTTCAGACAATTTATTGGTTTCCTACACTTGAAATGCTCCATCTCAGTAGGAAGAGGAGAAATTATGCTTCAAATCATTCTGCATTAAATATAGTACAAAGAACACCCAAATGTAATGGGTAATTAAATCAGATTTATTCTACCTTCACTTTACAACCCATACCCCTTCCATTCTATGGTATAACTGGAAATATAGATCAATCTTGCCATTTTACAAAACTGCAGTAAAAAATCAACTCAAAATTCTTAAATACATATATTTTTCAGAAGATATTCATGAAAGAGACAAAATAGACAGAGCAAAACTGAATTTTATCGTTGTGCCACTCTCCATATCTCTGTTCCAGTTACAACCATTCAACAGCTTCAAACAATGAGTATCACAGAACTATATCTGTAAGCACAGGACAATCCTGCTCTTATTTGGATGGTGAACGCAGCAGGCCAGGCAGCATCTCTAGGAAGAGGTGCAGTCGACGTTTCAGGCCGAGACCCTTCGTCAGGAGTCAGGACGAAGGGTCTCGGCCTGAAACGTCAACTGCACCTCTTCCTAGAGATGCTGCCTGGCCTGCTGCGTTCACCTGCAACTTTGATGTGTGTTGCTTGAATTTCCAGCATCTGCAGAATTCCTGTTGTTTTCTTATTTGGATGGGTTGGCTTCTTTTGCATGAGATGCACACCAGTACTGCCCATTAAAAGTGCCTGCAGAGTTACAGGGATTAGCACAGGACTATGGGAATAGGCGGGAGGAAGAACATTAAGGTGGCAAGGGATGAAAGGGATCTGTAATTAACAACTTTTCACTGCCAGTGACAACACTGAATTAATATGTTTCTCTTATCAATTCACTTAAGTATCATCTCAATCAAAATCTCAAGATTTAAAATAATTTGTTTCTTTTTCCATTAAAGTATGCACAATTGAAGATTTATGGCCTACTCATTTTTCATATCATTCTAATGAATCTTCATGAGACTGTTACACGACAACATCCTTCCTGTAACAGAGCAGTGTCAGCTAAATATCATGTATAGTACAATTTAAATTTGATAAATATGATTACACCATGTATCGCTCATCATTTCCTAAAGTATGAGAATTAACATATTAATTCAGAATATGTAATGATGAATTTGGCTTTGTCAGTGTTGCTTTTTACCTAGACTGCAACCTTACAACAAAAGATAAACAATGAAACTCAAGACAGCTTGAAGATAATCTTTTTCAACAAAATATTACATATAGATAAAATACTTCAACACCTCTGCAAACCAAAGGATTAATAGGAAGCTAAGCAAAAACAAATATTTAATTTAGTTTTGGTGAGACCCAGACGTTAGGTCAACTGAACAGATCTGCGTGAATATTTCTCCCTGGATAGCAGTCCAAAACTGGGGGTGTAGGTTTGAAGTGAGAGGGGAAACATTTTGCCCCTCAGAGTGTGATGTATACAGAGTGAGCTGCCAGAGTATGTGGTAGAGATAGGTATAATTATGACATTTAAGATATTTGGACAGATACATGCATAAAAGGATTCAAGAGGTAATGGGCAAATGCAGGCAATGGGACGACTTAATAAGGCAACTTGGTTAGCCTAGATGAGTGGGACCAAAGGGGGTCTTTTCCATGCTGCACAGTTCTATGATAAAATGTATCTGCACCCCTCAAGAATGAAAGCCTATTTTGAAAAGATAATGTCCTTAAGCACTTGATGCATCAATTTTGAATTATGCTAAGCATGGACAAAGCATAAAACAATATTCCTACCAACTAACCAACTGATTCTCATAGAAAGGAAATCATTTCCCAGTCTTTGCTGCAATGTTCATGAAAACCAGGCAACTCTTTGTCTGCTACTTAATCTTATTAAAATTTTATAAGACGACGAGTTTGAGTTACTAGTCCTCTGGTCTCATTATTGTTCTAATCATAACAACACTGACTGGTATTATCAGCACCCTGACACAGGGTATTAAACTCTACTGAATCTCCATCACTGCACATCCCCATTATGGTTTTAAGTACCACATTGACACTATTTTGTTAGGCCTTGGAGAAAGACGATAACAAATTTTCTCATCATACCACATTGAGTGGTCAACCACTGGGCATAAGCCATAATTATATAAAATTATGTTACATTCCAAAATGGAGAGTGGCACCCGACACTATGAAAGAATTAAAAGCATGCATTTTTAAAACTGTGCACCTACTGCTCCCGTCAGCATGTCATACATTAGGGCTCCTAAACTCCACCAGTCCACAGCACGATTATGTCCACTTCTCATTAAAATTTCTGGTGCCCTGAGGGGAAAAGGCGGAGACAAACAAATCTCATTTTTCTTCTGCATTATTGTGTCATAAGAGAAGTTAGCTCTTTGCAGATTTTCTATTAGAAATGTGCAAACTACATACTGATGTAGACATCCACATGCACCACAGCATCAAGACAGTTTTTTTTCACCTAACTCCGAGTTCCATGTCAGATTACCTTGGGATTTAACAAGGGGCATGAACTCATGAGCAGAAGTTGTTTAAGCTGTTATGCTCAGTCACTTCTAAACAGCCCACGGCTTTCAATCTTGGTGTCTTTTTAATGTTCCACTGTTTCTGACTGCACCACACACCAATCCCACTCGCAATGTCCTCTGGCCCCATAATTTGTCCTGTCTTTAAATAGTACCCTACCTCGATCTTCATCATCATTATATGCTCTGTTTTACTGACATGGGCAATCCTGGTCTTTTCCATGACCATGATTATCCTCGGTAATTTTTTCTTACAGATGTGATTTGCCATTGCCTTCTTACAAGATGGGTGAATCCAGCCATTATCTATGCTCTTCAGTGGTCACATAACCAGGACTTGTGATATGCACCATCCACCACCTGCAACCATGTCTTCACGTGACCCTGATGGGAAGTGTGTGTGTGTGTGTGGGGGGGGGGGGCCCTCAGCAGGTGGTACACCTTGCCCAAGGGTAGTGGAGGGAAGGAGCACCTTACACCTCCTTTGGTAGAGACGTAACCCCGCCCCACCATCCAATCCCAATCTCCACAATATTCATATAATTTCTGCAGCACCTCCTACCTATCCAACCACAATGCTATTTCCCTTCATTTGATCCCCATCCCTCCATTCAATCTTGTCTACTGACCTCATCCATAACCACTACTCTCATAACCAGGTAACTGAGGATTGGGCTTTGTGCTCATTAACATATACAACCCATTCTACCAATTTTGATACGACAACAGGACATGCCAAGGAACACCAAGTTCTGGCGACCTTATTTCTGGGTTGGTTAATGACAGAGTGACATGGTAGTGCAGTGGTCAGAGTAACGCTATTACGAGTTCAATTCTACCAATGTCTGTAAGGAGTTTATACGTTCTCCCCACGACCACATGGGTTTCCTCCAGGTGCTTCAGTTTCCTCCCACATCCCAAAGACGTACTGGTTAGTAGGTTAATTGGTCACATGGGTGTATCCAGGCAGCACAGGCTCATTGGACTGGAAGGGCTTGTTACTGCATTGTTTCTCGAAATAACTAAAAATAATACAATGGACCTTTTGACATCATTAATTGCACATTAGCATTGAGGTCTACATCTGTTTACAGAATTGTCTGCCAAAAACCATGCTTCTAGGAATTCTCTTGCATATTGCGTGTTTCCTCCACCCATGAAGATCAAGAGCAGCACAAATTCGACTGGGCATCAGTGAAAGTTGTTGCAAGCAAACATGTGGCATGCAAGAGAATTCCGAGAAGCATGGTTTTCCACAAACAATTCTGTGAACAGGAATGTAGACCTCAATCCTATTGAAAAGCCAGTGTGGGCAAAATTCCAGACCACAATGCACAGAGTTCGCCACACAACCAACCAGCGACAAACATCCCCCATCCACGTCACAATTGAGTCTCCATAATGATGAGCAATCAGTTAATCGATAAGTATATACAAGGCCAAGAATTCGGTGGACACACTACAAATGAACAGCGCACTGATTTCTCTTCATGGACGACAAAATGCTTGCAAATGGATTGCCAAGATTGGAGAACAACTCAACCTAAACATTTTAATATGCTTTTATAGCATTAAAATTAAATACATTCTAAACAACCTTTCTAAGAGGAGGTTTTATGTTACATAATTTATATACCCCATTTTATGGATAAATTGATACAGCTACAATCACATTTAGGTTAACAGCTACCTTTATGCATTTACCTAATTGAACAATTAATCTATTCATTATGAAAGTAGTCATCAACTAAAAGGACATTGCAAAGCGGTTTCCGTCCAACTGTCAACAGGCTAATTGAGCCTTAATTCAGGACTTTTATAGAGGACAACACCAGGATGGAGGCTTGAACAACGGGTGAATTAAATACATTTGAGTCAAAGGGGTACAGCGAGAGACACTAAGTCACACAACCAAAACATAAATTAGGAGGCGCATTCAACTTAAAAATGAACATAATGTATTCCATTTAATTTAGCTTCCTTATAACCCAAAGTTAGATATTACCAGGTGTAAAGGATTCAAGTCTTGTCAGTATGCTACGTTGGCACCAGAACATGTGGTGACCGTTGTGGGCTGCTCCAAGCACAGTGCTGGTTGTTAACACAAACTACGCATTTTGTTCCAATGTAGACGTGATGAATAACTGAATCTAAATCTGAGATTTGAACTATGTAGCATCCTCCGCAATCCCTATATTTCCAAGCAAAAACTTGTTTGTAAACACTTACATGTACTCTATTGTTCCACAGAAAGTGTGAGTCACAGCACCGTCATGAATAGATTCTTTGCATAATCCAAAATCTGTTAGTTTAACATGCCCTGAAACAAAGAACAAACATAAATTGAGTGGCGTGCATGCAGGAGGAACTACCTTGAAGAACCACGTCAGCAGTTTGATTACAAGCTTCAAGCAATTCAAGGCACACCCAACAGCCAGCTATCCTGTTGGGCTATCAAATGTTAAATTCTAGGTAGGTTGTTCAAACAAATCTTAAAATAATATCATGTGGAATGATGCAACAAATTTCAACTTCAGAATTCTATATCATATATTACAGATCACAACTTTATAGCAATAGCCTCAGCTGGCTATTATTCACATTGTACGTGGCAAACACAGGACTGCAGAGAGAGCATCATAGTGAAGCCCAATCCACTCCTTTCACCCAATGTTATCCGTAATATTCAGCAAGAGCAACAGATGTTTTAAAGCAAAACCCCTATTTAAAAAGAAATAAAAACATTATCTGACTACAAATAGAACAGGGTGTCCAATCCAGTAATTTTGAATATGAATCAAGTAAATTTACACCAAGTTGTTCAGTTATGAAAAGCTATGATAATGTTTTAAATTATGTCTTACAACAATTGTAATACAACAATTCAAAACGATGCAAATGTATTCCAAAATTTTAGCAGAACAACCTGGCTTGACATTAAATGGAAATATTAGAAAACACTTCACCAATTAAAACAGAATCCACAAAATACAAAATATAGTGGATTCCAGTTAACTGGGACACATCAGGACCAATTATGCAGCTGTCATAATCAGCTGAAGTTGCATGAAATAGTTAAAGGTATAAAAAAGACTACCTACCATTTAACAGAGTAATAAATTATGTATTTAAATGAAATACAGAACAAATTATACCTATGCCACAGTACTAAAAAATGTATTAGTTATTAACAGAGGAGTTCATCCAGTGTACACTGCAGTGTTCTTTTGACTGACTGCAAATTAACAATCAGTACAGATATCTAGTACTCCCTTCATACAATGTTTTCGATGACTGCATATGCCAAATCTTCATTTTCATTGTAATATTCAAGATGATTTTCAATACCTTCATTGTTCTTGACTTGCAGTAGTGAAATTGTTTTTCATTTTCATTCCAGGCTTTTTCTGACATCCCCAATCCTGAATGCTTGAAACCGCAGTGAGCAAAACAAATTGTCATACTACTTATTTCTGAGCAACTATCAGTGACAAAATATTTTTTTTTAAACACAAACTGACACTATTTAAATAGGACCATAAAATACAGGAGCAGTAGACCTTTCAGCTCATCGAGTCTACTCCGCCATTCAATCATGGGCTGATCCAATTCTTCCTGTCATCTCCACTTCCCTGCCTTCTCCCCAGACCCTTTGATGCCCTGGCTAATCAAGAACCTGTCTGTCTCTGCCTTAAATGCACCCAATGACTTGGCCTCCTTAGCTGCTCATGGTAACAAATTCCACAGATTTACCACCCTCTGACTAAAGTAATTTCTCTGCATCTCTGTTCTAAATGGACGTCCTTCAACCCTGAAATCGTGCTCTCTTGTCCTAGACTCCCCTACCATGGGAAATAACTTTGTCATATCTAATCTGTTTAGGCCTTTTAACATTTGGAATGTTTCTACGAGATCTTCCTCATTCTCCTGAACTCCAGGGAATACAGCCCAAGTGCTGCCAGATGTTCCTCATATGGTAACCCTTTCATTCCTGGAATCATTCTTGTGAATCTTCTCTGAACCTTCTCCAATATCAGTATATCCTTTCTAAAATAATGAGCCCAAAACTGCATACAATACTCCAAGTGTGGTCTCACAAGTGCCTTATAGAGCCTCAACATCACATCCCTGCTCTTATATTCTATACGCCCAGAAATGAATGCCAACATTGCCTTCGCCTTCTTCACCACCAACTCAACCTGGAAGTTAACCTTTAGGATATCCTACACAAGGACTCCCAAGTACCTTTGCATCTCTGCATTTTGAATTCTCTCTCCATCTAAATAATAGTCTGCCCACTTATTTCTTCCACCAAAGTACATGACTATGCACTTTCCAACATTGTATTTCATTTGCCACTTCTTCACCCATTCCCCTAAACTATCTAAGTCTCTGTTCCTCAACACTACTCACTCCTCCACCTATCTTTATCATCGGCAAATTTAGCCACAAATCCATTAAACCCATAGTCCAAATCATTGACATATCGTAAAAAGCAGCGGTCCCAACACCGACCTCTGTGCAATTCCAGTGGTAACCGGCAGCCAGCCAGAATAGGATCCCTTGATTCCCACTCTCTGTTTCTGTGTATCAGTCAATGCTCCACCCATGCTAGTAACTCTCCTGTAATTCCATGGACTCTTATCTTGCTAAGCAGCCTCATGTACGGCACGTTGTTAAAGGCAAAATATTGTTGCTCTAGGCGTGAAGAGTCTAATGATCACACAAGTATCAACGACTGACGCAAGTTAGATACTGCTCAACAATAATCTCCTGTCCCAATTAAGTGGTATAATGCCCCAAATATACAAAGGGCATCCCAGCTAGTTTCTCGATTGCTTTTTTTTTCCCTAAGAGTTGTTCAAAATAATTGACTGCCCTGAGTAACCACTGAATGGCCCAGTTAACAGAAATCCACTGTATACAAAACCTCTGCCACTTTGCATCATTTTTGCAGCATAAAAGCCTATAATAAATTTATGACTGATAAACTATTAAACCATAAGCACACTCGGGTCAGAAGTTAGTTGGTGGCCAGAGAAATCTGAAGATTGGAAACATATCTGTAAGGAGATGAATCTCAAGGTTGTATGCTGTATGCATGCCTTGATAATAAACAGACTTTGAAGTTTGATGTCAGTTGGCTTCAAGCTGCAAAACAGAAACAACCAGTATCCTAACAAAGATATATACCTGAAAAGAGTTTCATTCTCCTTCCCATTCCCTCAACGGCATGTCTGTCTTCTGTCTTATCTACTGCTAGGGTTTTAACATCTCTCATGCCACCTGGGTAGTTGACAAACCAAACCTGATGGCAAAAATGCTGAATTCTCCAACTTTCAACAAACTGGCCCCTTTCTGTCTCTTTTCTTCCCCCCCTCCCAAGATGTATCCAGTTGTTCCTACATTCACACCAGCCCCATCACCCTGTTTCTTTCCCCACTTCCACCCATTACATCTGCCCCCCCCACACACACACACACACACACACACACAGCAGGGCAAGCAGCATCAATGGAGGGAAATAAAGTCGACATTTCAAGCTGAGACCCTTCATCAGGACTGAAATGGAAGGGGGCAGAAGCCAGATAAAGAAAGTCCCACAGGTTCCCTTTTCCCATTACTCCCATCTACCCTCTCACTTCCATGCTCTGTCTTTGTCTCCTATTAGATTCCATCTTCAATCTTGTTGTTTTCTCCTATTACACCCCAGATTCTGGTGTACTTCCACTCTTCACTCCCTCAATCCAACTATTGCCCGTTAGCTCCTGCCCCTCTCCTTCCCTTCACCTTTTTATACTGGCCGCCTCTCCTCTTGCAGTCCAAATGAAGGGCTTCAACCCAAACACATGACTGTACACCCCTAATGCTGCCTGGCCTGTCAAGTTTTTCCAGCATCTTGAGTGTCACCCAGATTACAACATCTGCAGTCTTTCGTGTCTCCAAATAAAAAAATTACTGATTAAACTGCGGACTTCAAGGGTGTTGCTAGAAATTGTAAGATACTACATAAGGGCCAGGGACATGCGAGTTTCTGAATTGATTCCACAAACTACACAACCTGCAACTCAAGTTCTCGATACTGTTCAGTTTTATTTGTATAATTTTCTTCTTTTGCATCTTGGTTGTTTGTGGGTCCTTACATATAGTATTTCATATAAATTCTATTGCATTGTTTTTATTCTCCTGTACATGCCAGCCAGAGAAGGAATCTCAAGGTGGTGCATGGTAACATATTCTTTGACTTTGGCGTTGGTAGAATCCCAGTCTGGACACAATAGGCTAAATGACTCGCATTCTAAATATGAATCCCATCTTGCACTAATGCCAATTTCTGTGACTGACGTCAACTTGCTAAGCACGAGATTCTGCGGATACTGGAAATCCAGAGTAAAACACACAATATGCAGGCCTGACAAAATTTATAGAGAGGAATTGCGAATTGATGTTTCACGCCAAAGCCTTTCATCAAAATGTGATCAACAGACTTGGCCTAAATGTTGATTCCTTATTCCTCTCTAAAGATCAGGATTCCCAATCTACAGTCCACAGCATAAAAAAAGGGTGGGATATAGATGCTGGCTAACCCAAGTTCCTTCAGCATTTTATGGATGTTAACTTCCTGCTAAGTGTTTGGAAATTCAAACCACAACTCTTCAGAGCCTTTTGATGTGCTCCACCTTTTGTACCAACCATATTTATACCTGCGCCTTAAGACTATGTCAAACACCACTGAGAAAGCCCAACAGAACAACTTGCTTCTCTGCTGAGTCCTATAATCCTGGATCAGATTTCCATGACCGTTTTGTAAAAGTAACACACATTTAACCTTCATAATCAAACAGTTCCTTCATTTTAAATCCCCTATTTGAGGAGAGTTGGTATGTCACAAAAAACTCACACAAAATTTCCACAAATGTACCGTGGAGAGCATTCTAACTGGTTGCATCACCGTCTGCTATGGAAGGACCAATACACAGGATTGGAAAAAAGCTGCAGAAAGTTGTAAGCTCTGCAAGCTCCATCATTTACACTTGACTCCCCAGCATCCAGGACACCTTTAAAAGGCGATGCCTCAAAAGAAAAAAACAGCAACCATCATTAAGTAACCCCATTGCCCAGGACATGCTCTCTTCTCATTGCTACCATCAAGGTGGCTGGTACGGGAGCCTAAAGACACACACCATAACACTTCAGGAACAGTTTCTCACCCTCTGTCAACAGATTTCTGACTGGACAGTGATCCCATGAACACTACCTCTAATTTTTTACTTTTGCTTTCTTTTTGCACTACTTATTTTTTAAAGATATACTTGTTGTAATTTATAGACATTTAAATAATTATTTATCACAATGTGATATTAAACCTCATTCTATATTACCCAATCCTATATGTAGGTAACTACATACTGACCACAGAGATGCAACTCAGAGATAGAAGTGGGGCTGATGCAGCCAGCTTACTTTTAACATATGCTACCCCTGCTACTATTTTAGCAGCTGCAGAGCAACAAGCTGCAATACCACCCATTTTACATTTCAGTGGAATGAAGAGTCAGCACAGATGCTTCCTCACCAACTCTAGTCGGCATCCTACAGTCAAAACAATTTCAACCAAAGTGCATATAGCAAACTCGTGTTTCAGATATTATACTCAGTGGCCACTTAAAAGTTACATTGATCATTATTACAAATATCTAATCAGCCAATCATGTGGCAGCAACTCAATACATAAAATCAAGAGGTTCAAATAATATTCAGACCACAGATCAGACTGGGAAGAAATGTTATCCTGACTGTGGAATAATTGTTAGTGCCAAATGGGGTTGTTTGTCGTAATCAAAGACTTCATCCAAGCTTGCTTGAAGAAATCCCTGCCCAATTACCATCCGCATATAACCTGTAGCACCAGAGATCCTAACACACTAGACCACTGTTATACTAGGATAAGAGTGCCTACCGTTCCATGTCAAGACTGCATTTCAGGAAATCTGCTCGCTTGGCTGGTTTTCTTCTACCTACATACAGGCAGAAGCTAAAAAGCAAAGTGCCTGAGATTAGGACAACAGAGGTGGTCGTGGGAGGCAAGGGAGAGGCTATGGGACTGCTTTGAGTCGGTGGACTGGGCCATGTTCAAGAACACATCTGTGGATCTGAAAGAATACACCAAGGTTGTCACAGACTTTATAAAAACAGTCCTACACAAGCGCGTCTCCCAAAATTCATTCAGTCTTCCCCAACCAGGAAGAATGAACCATGAGATCTGCATCTGAGGGCCAGATCAGAGGTATTCAATTCTGGTCATCAAGAACGTTACAAGAGGTCCAGGTATGACCTCCGGAAAGCCATTTCACAGGCAAAATGGTAATTCAGGACTAAATCTGAATCAACCAAGGATTCTCAACAGTTGTGGCAGGGCTTGAATGCTATCACCTCTTGTAAAGTAAAATCAAGCAACAGAGACCTATTTGGCTTCGCTTCCAAATCAGCTCTATGCTCGCTTTTACTGTCAAAACCTGGAAGAACCTTCACAAACTCCTACAGTCCCCGATGGCTGTGATTTTAGTCCGAGTCCATGAAAAGTATCCAGGCCAGACAGGGTCCTGGTCAAGTACTACAGACCTGTGCTGAACAACTGGCTGGAGTGTTCACTGAGATCTCTAACCTCTTACTTCAGCAGTCTGAGGTATCCAGCTGCTTCAAGCAGGCTTCAATTATAACAATGAACATGGTAACCTGCCTCAACGACTATCGCCCAGTAGCACTTACATCCACAGTGATGAAGTGTTTTGAGAGGTTGGTGATAAAACATATCAACTCCTGCCTGAGAAGCGACTTGGATCCACTCCAATTTGCCTACTGGTGCAACAGGTCCACAGCAGATACCATCTCATTACCTCTTCACTCAACCCTGGAACATCTGGACAGCAAAGATGCATACATCAAATGCTCTTTATTGACTACAAACTTGGCATTCAATACCATCATCCCCTCAAAACTAATCAATAAGCTCCAAGACCTTGGCCTCAATACTTCCTTGTGCAATTGGATCCTTTACTTCCTCACTTGCAGACCGCAGTCAGTTCGGATTGGCAACATCTCCTCCACAATCTCTATCAGCACAGATGCACTAAGCTGTATGCTTAGCCCCCTGCTCTACCTACTTCACACTTACATCTGTATGGCTAAGCACGGTTCCAATGCTATACTCAAGCTCGTTGATGACACCACAGCCAAATCAAAGGTGGTGACAAATCAGCATATAGCATGGAGACTGAAAATCTGGCTGACTGGTGCTACAACAACAACCTCTTACTCAAGGTCAGCAAGACCAAGGAGCTGATTATTGACTTCAGGAGGAGGAAACCAGAAGTCCTCATTGGAGGATCAGAGGTGAAGAGGATCAGCAACTTTAAAGTCCTCAGTGTTATCATTTTGGAAGACAAGTCCTGGGCCCAGCATATAGCTGCAAATTATGAAGAAAGGACAACAGTGCCTTTACTTCCGTAAGAATTTGTCATGATTTAGCATGATACCTAAAATTTTTATAGATGTATGGTGAAGAGTGTCTTGACTGGCCTCTTCACAGCCTGTTATGGAAACACTAAAGCCTTTAAAAGGAAAGTCCTAGAAAAAATAGTGGATACGGCTCAGCCCACCATGGGTAAAGCCCTCCCCACATTTGAGCACATCTACAGAGTGTTGTCACAGGAAAGCATCATCATCATCATCAGGAACCCCCACCACCCAGCCCTTGCTCTCTTCTCACTGCTGCCATCAGGAAGGTGGTACAGGAGCCTCAGCACCCACACCAGCAAGTTCAGGAACAGTTATTACTCCTTAACCATCAGACTCTTGAACCAAAGGGGATAACTTCACTCACCGTATCACTGAAATGTAGCCACGACCTAAGGACTCACTAAGGACTCTTCATATCATATTCTTGATATTTACTATTTATTAATATTTCTTTTTGAATTATGCACAGTTTGTTGTGTTTTGCACACTGGTTGAATCCCCAAGTTGGTGCCGTCTTTAGTTGACTATTATGGATTTATTGAGTATGCCTGCAAGAAAATGAATCTCAGGATTGTATAAGGTGCCTTGCGGACTTTGGTAACAAATTTACTGCTGAATCCAAAATGATCACTATCAAAGGTCAGCCTGTTGGCTTCTGCTTTTTCCTGGTTAGCTGAGACTATGTAGTTAACCAGAGAGATACTGCAATTATGCATGTCATTCACTATCCGGCATATAATTACTAGAATTTCAATAAAACAATGCAAGAAAATCTTCTTAAAAATCCATTCGAACAATGAATACTGACATTCAGATTATTTCATTTTAAACTGCATCTTAAGCAAACATTAAGCATATTAACTATGGTCCATTAAATAAATAAATAGGGTGAGAGCAAAGAGAAAGAACAGGGAGAGCAAAACAACTGTAAAGATCTGAAATCAGCAATTTAAATTTGAAAGATTTAGCCAACAGCTACAAGTAAATATGAAAAATCATCAAATCCGAAAAAAACAACTAAAATATAGGCTTAATCTTAAAAAACAAAAGGAAGGACTGCTCCACTCACAACAGTGCTCAGGTCACTGAACACAATTTGCCACGATTCCATTTACCTTGATGATTGAGCATGATGTTCTCTGGCTTCAAGTCACGGTAGATAATACCTTTCTGATGCAAGTGCCCCAAAGCCATCGAGATTTCCGCTAAATAAAAACTGAAATTTGACAGGGGAGGATAAAAAAAAATGAATAGCTTATTTAAAAAGATATACTAGATCAAATTTCCAAAGCTCTTTAAAATCATAGCACCAATCTTTTAAATTTAAAATCACAGCTCATTGCCTTTCCATGTTCAATACATTAAATAAAGCTAATATAACTTCATATTTCACACAATACAGAAAGGCCACTCACCTCATCAAGCCGTCAGAGCAATCCTGTTCCTTCGCTTATCTTCCTATTAAGTATTCTCTTTTACGCGCTTACATTATTACATGCTCCATCTTGATTCTCCCACCACGTATCAATACAAGGGGTAATTTACAGTTCTCAATTAACCTACTGCACCAATGTATTGCTTGCCTCGCTCCACCACCACTCCCAAGCCTTGAGGTCATAATTTTGATGGCAGCACCATGGCAGCACAGCGGTTAGGGCAACGGAGTTCAATTCCGACCAGGTCCTTCGCATGCGCACATGAATTTCCTCCGGGTGCTCTGGTTTCCTCCCACAATGCAAACTGTATTTGTTAGTAGGTTAATTGTCTTGTGATTAGGCTAGGATTAAATAGGTGGTACAGCTCATTTAGCCAAAAGGGCCTGTTCCTCGCTGCATCTTTAAATAAACATCAGTTTCACCTGCATCGAACCTATTACGGTAGCATCCTCATATCAATTAAAAAGATTCTTTGCTTCACCTCACAAAACTAAATTGATCTGTGTCCATTCCCAAGATGATAACAGCAGCAACACCAGACCAGTCTCCTTTTCTAATACTCCCGTGACTCACACCTCTGCTCACAAAGTCAACCCTTGTTTTTGTGCTTTGTTATGTTAGAACAGATTTGAAATTGTTTTTCATGAACCAACCCTGATACAGCATTACTTAAATCTTAATTCGATGAAATCATAATCTCCATGGAGTCATCCCTTTTATGAAGATCATATAATTCTGGAGAACTCAGTTTGAGCCGTTAATTTTAACTTTATTTCAGGTGATTTATTGGAATTGTCAATCAGACTTATTCCCAATTATCTTTTCATTGAAATGCTTGTGCTTAAATATTACACTGACTGCAAGCCAATCTCAGTGAACAGGTTTAATCACCAATAAGCACAATGATCATGACAGACCTGCTAATGATGCAGACAGAGTTGTCCCAACACTTGATGGAGCCCAAATATGGAGTTAGTAAATATAAGATGGTCAATGGTAAATTCAACTGAGAACTCAGGAAAGAGTCAATGGTCTACTGAACCTGGAAACACTTGGAGAATGGCAAAGCATGGAAGTTCAAGGATGGTAAAGGTGTTTGATGAACATGTGATTGGGTCTTGGAGAGAATGGCCTATTTCTACACATGACACACTCCACTTACCAAGCAGTATCTTCCATGAAGATTCCTTCTCTTTCCAGCTGCATAAAGAGCTCTCCACCTGCAATGACATAACCCAATGAGGAAACCAGGCATCAATTGAGCACAATGGTGGGGTGGTGGGGGGGAGGAGGAACAGGCTGGCAAATTTTAAGAAGTCCAGAATGACAATTGCAGCCAATCAGTTTATGCATTTCAAGAATCAATATCCCTCCTTACCAGGAATTCCAGGAAGCACTTTTGAGACATTCCCATCAACTGATAAAAAATGTTTATTCAAAGCAAAGGTTTTTAAAATCCTTCAAGATATTGCACCATTCTGCATGAAACAGTGTCAGATATGCAAGGACTCAGATTTAAACCCAGTGAACTACATCTCAATTGTAGCATCTTCACCAAGTAACTTAGGCCGGATGTTGAAGGAGGCAAAAATTCAGCCAATGCAATAAACATTATGTCAGATGACTTTTGCATACTTCAGGACTTACCACCACCAGGAATCCTTACAATTTTACAAAATAAAGGATATTTCACTGAGTCATTACAAAACATTGATTTTGTCAGAACTAACATACAATGTTCAATTCCAATTACTGCAGAAGACGATGCAAAGGCCCTCCATATGCAATTTTAGCAGAATGGTTTCAGGATGAGGGATTTCAATTACATGGATTGAATGGAGATTATTGCTTTGAGATCTCGGCTTTCTCGGGTCTAATTTGCTTGAATTTTTGAAATTAAAAGATTTAAACAGTGAACAGTCAAGAAACAGCTCCAAATGAAAATCAACTAGAAATTACAATGAAAAATAAACTCTCATGCAGTCAGTTCTCATGATCCAAAATTTGCTGCTTTAAAGTGCAATGGAAGTATTATCAACTGCAGCTTTCAAAAGGAAATTAAATATCTGAAGAAAACTATTGCAGAGTTATGGATAAAGGAGCCAAAGACCTTATCACATTCCCTGTGTAAAGAGGCATGAAGGCTCGAAGGGCTGATTTGCCTGTACAAGTGCTTTAATAACTCCTTGGTCCATTTGCTGTTTCAAACAGGCCTTTCAATTTAAGGTGGCATCCTTAATACTATGTGAGGTGTTACTCCCTGTTCCCTCAATTCTTATCTCTTTCATAATATATAATGACACATAATGATTTTATATATATATATATATTCTATATCTATTTATATAATGACTGCCCTTATACAATCACAGCACTATCAATGAATTTTATCTACCAGCTTTCAATTCAACCATCCATCTTATCAATTCCTTCCAAGCCATCCCCAAGAACCAACATACCACTCCCCTGGACCTATTCCAAATCAATGAAACATGTACAAATAAAACTGACTTAAAAACTGAATCCTAAAGGACAACCCATTAGCAATCAAGAAACGACTCTTACTTCAATATTCCTGACTTACCAGTCCTTACTTCAATTTGCTATCCTTGTCCGTACTCTCAATTGAACACCATTGTTAATATCTCTCTGAAAACGACATACACTTAAACTATTACTGACAGTTTAATCTTTTAATTTAGTCACCTTCTGGCCATTAATCCTGAATTGTTCAGAGTGATTAGATAATACAAGTCGACCTAGAAACACCAATGTTTGTACAAATAAAATACGAGAATTTATTAATTTATTTTAGGATTGATTCAAGCAGAAAGAATAAGAGTCATCACCACTTGGCTCCAATATGACGAGAGATATTTTTCATGCAGCCCACACTATTAAGATCAAGTAAGAATACCACACCTCTCCAACAAACATTGATTCAACAGACAATGATTCAAACTGGTGTAACCAAGAATGGTAACTTGATATGGTGCAATAAAAATCTGCTGGACAAACTCAGCAGGATACACTGTAGAGGCAAAGAAAGGTTAATATTTAGATCAGGGCTGAGACTACACGGAGAAGCCTGTATAAAGAGGTGAGAGAGAAGAGTGAGACAAGAGTTGGTAGGCGATAGGTGGAACCAGAACACATGGAGGATAAAGGGCAGATGCAGCCTGTTTGGGAGATGGGGGGAGAGGAAGGGGAGAATTTAGAGACACACTAGCAAGCCATAGGTTGAAACAGTCAATGGAAATAAACTGGGGTGTATACAGCCAGGGGCTAGATAATAAATGGTATATGAGTACTTGACATCATACTGCATACGGTGCTGTGGGTAATACTTTTTAAAGTCGCAATCCATTCTGGTACTGACCACTGAGATATTCAAGGATGAGGTAGAGCTTTCCCCCAGTCTGGAAAGCGTACATCAGATCCACGATGAATGGATGCTTGACATCTTCCAAGATACTGCGCTCCGCTTTAGTATGGGCTGTGTCCTTTGCATTACGAACAATCATTGCCTGACAAAGCAAAACAAAAAGTTTGTTGGCAAAAGCAGCACAACATTGAAATCAGAATTTAGATCTAGTGTTTAGATCTAATAATTCCTGGCAATCCTGGACAATATTACTCATCCTCTGCATGCCACTTTGGATGAACTTTTAGGAATGGACTAAGACAACTGCGCTGCTCCTAAGAGCGCTATGTGAGGTCATTCGGCTCTATAATGAGCCAACCTATAGCAGGGGAAGTGATGATACCCTCCTGTTAGATTGTTAAAGGTAACTTTTTTTTAATTCTTTCTTCTCTTCTAATATTTGTATATCTGTGCACTTGTAATACTGCTGTGACACTAATTTCCTTTGGGATCAATAAAGTATCTATCTATCCAACAGTCTGATAAGATTAAAGTCGGCTCTAGACCAACTGTAACATTATAAATTAATGTTATCTGGATAGTCTCAGTTCCATTACTAAGAAACCGAAGCAGAAAGCTGGCCATAAGTAGTCAGCCAGTCACAAAGGTTATAAAGTAACTGCCATGGCAAGTGGGAACAGGTCCATGGCACTGAGGTACAGAATAGGTCACAGCAATTCAATGTACTACTTGCTTTATGCGGCAGTCAAAGGTACCGCTTCATTTCCAAGTCATGTTAGCACACAAGTCATTGTATCAATAGCACAAGTTGCTACTTTCTGTAGTGGTAAATGGGGAAACCATATAGTTTAAAAGATATTGCACACAAATCAACTTAGACCATCTGTTCACAAAGATAAACATGCAGTATACACTTAAAAAAAGTAAATAGGATTAAAATCCAAATGTTTAAATTCTTGATTTTCCATTCTGTGAACTCCATTGTCAGTGTATAAGATACAAAATCAAGATTCAAATTTATTGTGTGTATATCGAAAAAGAGTGAAATGTGTTGTTTGCATTAATGACCATCACACCTGAGGGTGTGCTGGGGTCAGTCTGCAAGTGTTGCCACACATTCTGGCCCCAGCACAGGATGCCCACAATGTGTGGCAGAACACAACAAGCAACAAAACAATAAAAGCAAAACAAGCACCATTCCTCCCTCCCTCCCACACATACATATATACAGTCCTCCACCCCAGGACATAGCATCTTCAGCAACCCCACCCTTCGCGCACCTGGACTCAGAAACTGGGCCTTTGACTTCCCCAGTGGCTTGCAGAGATTCACAATACAGGTAAGAGTATTAGCTTTAAAGTATAACAGAAATTCTCCTGTTCGACTTCTCCCAACAGCAGCATAAATGCATTATTCAGCATACCAAGTGGAGCAATGGGTGAACGACGTTGAATAAGAACATATCCAATGTCCTGGACCACTGAACATGTAGGTCAGGACTCCTGCACTCGTCGTATGGCAGCACACACCATCAATGGTATAGCAGAGATAAGCTCCATAGTCGGCTGCTCTTGGTCAAGAATCAGTATCAGATTTATTGCCACTGATTTTGGTTTTGAAATGTGTTGTTTTGTGGCAGGAAACAAATTACTAGGTTACAACAAAAAGAGATAAATATTTGCAAAAGAGGAACAGTGAGGTTTTGTTAATGGTTTCATAGACTGTTCATAAATCTGAAGGCAGAGGGGAAGCTATTCCTAAAATGTTGAGTGCAAGTCTTCAGGTTCCTGTAGTTTTCCCAACTTCCTCCTGAAGTCCACAGTTTCTCGGTCTTGCTGACAGCACCCGACAAGCCTATCTATTTCGCTCCTGTACACTTTGTCGCCATCTGAGACTCTGCCAACAGTGGTATAATCAACAAATTTATAAATGGCATTTGACCTATGCCTAGCCACACAACCATGAGTGTAGCAAGAATAGAGAAGTGGGTTAAGCATGCATCCTTGAGGTGCAACTACATTGATCATCAGCGAGATGTTATCACAAATCCAATAATGAATACATACTTACTTGAAACAGGCAAAAACGACGGGACCTCAATGCAGTTCTACCAATATCATTATGTGGCACGTCATATGATGTGGGTGTATATGGTCTCATGACCATGATTGTTCCTGGCAAATTTTTCTACAGTAGTGGTTTGCCATTGCCCTCTTCTGGGCAGTGTTTTTACAAGATGGGTTATCAATACTCTTCATTACCAATACTCTTCAGAGATTGTCCACCTGGAGTCAGTGATCGCATAACCAGGACTTGTGAAATGTACCAGCTGCTCATACGACCATCCACTACTGTTGCAAGTGAGGAAACAGATTTGGTAGGTCTCAAAGACGAGGACTCTGGTCACAGTCTTGGTGTAAAGGATTTTATTTAGAGAAGTCAAATGTGGGGAAAATAGCAACACCCACACATGCACAATTTACAGTAGTCGGATCAGCAATAAAACACACACGGACAATTAATAACGAACGTGGGAAAATCGAATGGGGACAAAATACACACACACACACATAACCAAGGGAAAAGTCAATACGATACCTGCCACCCCTTAACTCTGTGCAGGCACAGCTCTCTGCTTTTAGGGACAATAACCAATGCTCCTAACCCTATTCAATGCACAACTCACCAATAATTTCTCCAGCACTGTTCCACGTTTCTCAGCCTAGAGTGAAGCAGGGTGATCCCTCAGACGGCAAAGAGGAAGGGTCCAGCACACGTGGCACCCTTTATAGTGCAGCACGGCTGCAGGGTCCCACCCAGGTGATTCACAGAAAGGCTAATTGCCTGAGGCCAGGTACAAGGCTAATTAAAGGGGCCAATGGTTAGGTGTGCATTGATGGGCGAGAAGGGGTCAAACCTTGATTGGCAGGTGGCAAGTCTTTCGACCAGGTAATGGGCAGTGCTGTCACGTGACAGTCACGACCCCTCCAATACAACTACCAGCTCCCATGGTTTCCCATAACCCTGATTGGGAGCTAAGCAGGTGCTGCACCTTGTCCAAGGATGACTTGCAGGCTAGTGGAAGGAAGGCCTTACACCTCCCTTAGTAGAGATGCATCTCTACCCTGCCACTCCCGCATCTATCCCATAGGCAACTTTAAAACCGTTGGAAAGAAAACACAGATGACTGTACTTTTCACTTATAAGAATGATTGTTTTCCACATTGCACTTTTCATCGCCAGGATGCTATCATAGAGAACAAAGCGGAAGGCAAATCAGCCCCAAACCTAATTCTTAAAATCAAATCTATACAACAACTGCATCTAATAAAAATAATCTCGAAAATGCACAATTTCTCTCGGGTCTTTGGGTGTGAAAGGTAAAGAGTATATTTTGATTCCTTTCTTGAATTGCCTAACTTTGAGATTGATTGTGCTTCTTGGATTTCCCCAGTAAAGATCCTCACTGCCAAATGCATTTTACAACATTAAGAAGCTCAGGCTCCCTCAGACCGCTAAACGTAGGGGATGCAAATCCAGCTTAACCCTAACAAAATCCTCAAAAGCCCTGGTATTGTTCCAATGAATCTGGTGCTATACCTAGTAAAAAGGCAAATACATCTTGAGTGATAACCGAAACAGAACATGGCACCTTTTCTTTCTGTTTTATGAAATAACACCAATACTTTGGAAAAATTTACAAACTGACTTTTGGAATAGGTTTACATGATATTCCAAATCTCTCTGAATGTGTGAAGTTCTGAGTTTCTCATCACTTGGAAAATACTTTAGATCTATATTGGATCTGTACACAGCCCAAGATGAAACTTGATCTGCCACAATTTGAGCCACTCGCTTGGCCAAGTCCAGTTATAATTTTCTGCTACCATCTAGGTAATAATGTGCTTATCCAAGAACTACTTGAACAAGTTCTGACATTAAGTTTACAAAGCCAGTTTTTCATACATAGCAAACTCTCTAATTTTCTCATCAGGCAACTTTAGTGACAACTAACATGAGGGTAAACGCCCTGACAAAGTGCTCAGAGAGCTTCCTGCACTTTTTTTTTTATTGACGTCACAGACTATTTTTGGAAATATTATTTCTAGCTAACCTTTATAACAGATTTGTCTCAGGCAGCACTGACATATAATGTACAGAGTTAATCTGACAAGTCATGAATATCAGTTATTTTAAAAGACAATTTGAAATCATTAAAAGGAATCAGGGTTAGGTGACAAATTAGTTCTGGTTTGGAGATAGGTCCAAAAACATTAATTACAGAAACGTGAAAAAAAATACAGCAATTAAAATGAACAATGACTCTGGGCTCAGGATACAAAATAGGAGTTTAAAGATTGTATATATTACCTTCTTTAGCACTTTCATGGCAAATATCTTTCCTGTATACGCACCCGATACCTTCCTCACTTGGAAAACCTGCAATCCAGAGAAAAGTTTCTCATCTTACTCTCAAAAATCACATTTGACCCAGTACAGAATTCCAAAAGTAGATCAGTACCTGATTTCAGACCTCAACCAATGGAGAGAAAAAGATTTAAATATATTTATCTCATTCAAATATCAAGAAATTCCAACAAAACACCTTGAAGTTATAGTTTCAAATGTGACTCTATTACAAACAGAAAAGAGAAAACAAAACAAGGAAGCCATCAACCACCTGCTTGATTTCAGCAGCAGGGAAAATACTGAATTTTATAACAAAGGATGTAATAACAGAACCACCTTGAAAATAATAGACTTTGAGATGATTTTTTAATAGAACGTTTTATAAAATCCAAATCAGTAAAATTTATAAAATTTAAATAATGTTTGATTAATCTGCTAGTGCTTTACTGAGGAGGTAACTAGCAGAATTGACAAGGAATTAGTGGATGTGGGATATTTTTAATTGTCTCAAAAAAAACCGATAAGATCCCAGAGGTTCGTCAACCAGTAAAAAACACATATAACTAGAGTAAAGTGTTGACATGGATTTAGAGTTGGTTATCAGGTTGGAAAAAAAATGTTTAGGAATAAACACATTGCCTGACTGGCAGGCTGAGACTATTGGGGCACCACAATGATTCACAATCTATAAAAATAATTGTGTTGAAGGGGCCAAATGGTACATAATCAAGTTTGCCTATGACATTGTGAGACTTGGTGTTTTGCTCTCCTCACCACAAAGAAAGGATACTATACATTTGTCAGAAAAGGCAGCACACTAAAGATTCATTAGACAGCTTTGTCAAATGACAAGAGATTGAATAGACTGCAACTGCAGTCTCTAGATTTGAAAAGATTGAAAGGTCTCAGCAAAACATACAAAATTCCTAAAATGCTTGGCAGGATGGATGTTTTCCCTGGCTGACGAGTCTAAGTTCAGATGGCAGTTTCAGAAAGTGCCAAAGAGGACAGATAGCTGGAGGAAACTTTTTAGAACGTAACGCTTTAGGGTCCTCTACCACAGAGTGCTAAAGAGACTCAGACATTTTGGATGGTGGTGAATATTGGTAGCTCGGGTTGAGGCATTTGATGTTGCAGTGTTTGCCAAGCTTGACAATTGGTTTGCAGACATTTCATCACCAGTCAATGTGACATCTTCAGTGCACAGTTATTAGTGTTTCTCTTTGGGAGAGTTCACATTTATATAGATCCCCGTTCACTTGCCTCGCTCCTGACTGGCTACCCCTGCAGCTGACCTTTGAATTCTATTGTCTCATCTTTCTTTAGCTCTTGGGAGTTTGTAGATGACATCTATTTTGATATGTTTGTTTACAGAGTTATCAGAACAGAATCATGCTTCTAAAGATTCTCATGCCTGCACCAGAACCTCTGCATTGCCCCAGTTAAAGAGGTGTCCTTCTTGGTCTTCATGTACCAAGATCAGCGACAGTGGATCATGTCTCCATACCACCAGTTTGTGTTCCCATATTGCGAGCCAATAGAATTCAAAGGTCAATTGGAGGGATAGCCAATCAGGACCAAGGCAAGCAAATGGGGGCTATATAAATGCGAATACTCCCAGAGAGAAACACCAACAACTGCGCACTGAGGACGTCACCTTGGCTGATGGTAAAACATCTACAAGCTAACTGCCAAGCTCGGCAAACAGACTCAGACATTGTTCTTTCAAAGCACAAATAAGATCTCTAGACATTAAGGGAATTAGTAAAGAGTATAATGCTAGAAAATGCTTATATCTTATGTCCTTGCTTCTCGTTAGGTTATCACCACCTTCCATCACTTGCTGATGACTGAGAGAACTGAAGAGAGGCAAAATTGAATTCTTTATATCAGAATCGGGTTTATCACTGACATTGTCGTGAAATCTGTTGTTTTGTGACAGCAGGAGAGTGCAAAACCAAAATCTATAAACTACAATGAAAAATTATATAATTGTAAACATATTTATTTAAATAAGGGTAGATGTGTCTTTGTACACTCCTCTAGCACTCAAGATCCATGCTCAGATGCTCCCCACTTGCCAAAAGGCACTGTGAAAGGACATGCTCAAGTCAAATTTCCTCTTTGAACAGCCTGCCATCTGTTAAAAAGTCAACACCGCTTGATGATGAGTTTAAATAAACAGAATATTGACTCAATAAGGAATTGTTGTTCCAGTTGATTGAAAAGGCTGTGTGTGCAGATTTCAACAGGATGTGTACTGCTCAGTGCGTCTAAGAAAACATCAGGACTCATAGTCCTGTCACCATTTGGTGATCTGCAATGAAAAATATTCATTATGTACAACAGTAAGAAAAGGGTAGCACCCAAACACTTGGCGAGAATCCTGCCCATTCTGCCCATGATCATCACAAAGTGCAAGCAGCCTTTGAAACAGTGAACCAAATGAAAAGCCCACATTGAAAGTGAAGGAAACAAAAGAAAACCAGATGACCTGTCAAATCTCATCTCCCAGTCAACAACGTCATGGTCAGTCAGTCTTTGCCCTTATGTCAATTTTGCTTTCCAATCCCCATAACTCTCAATTCTTCCATATTCTTGCAGCTTTGGAAAAGCTTAATGAACTGCCAAAGATTTAGGTATCTCTCATCTCAACTCCTCATCCACAGATTTCAGCCGCTACTTCCAGACAACCTCAGGAGGGGAAATCATATGAGTGTATCTATCCGGTCAAATCACTTCATTCTTCCAAACCAGTACACTCTATTCAATCTTTTCTCATAGGACATGAAAAATCAAGAAAACAAGCCCTTACTGCACTACATCTTAGTATAAGCTTCTTTAAATAAGAGATCAAAAATTTACAAAGTGGCCTTGCATTATTGCAACAATACTTATTTATTCCAGTGGTCCAAACTGCTTGCAATAAACGCCAGTATTTCCCTCAAGATTTAAGTCAAGATTCAAATCCATTTATCATATGTACATCAAAACATACACCAACACAAATTATTGTGGGTGAATCAAGTAACTCTGTACTTGTACAAGGACATCAGATTTCTCCAAACACTGACAGTCAATGACTTCATGTCAATTAAATAACATTGCTTTTCTCTTCCATTATCACTGCTGCAACTCGTAACCATAAAATAGAAAACCATCAGATCCAGAGGGTTTGACAGCCCTTTATTCACCTGATCCTTTTCATTAATAATCTTCATTCATTAAATTCCTCACTTTCTTACCCCTTATCAATAAACTTTAGGCATGCTTTGCAGTTTCTGATTGAAAAGGTATTTTCATGCTACTGCCAAACACAAAATTTGCTGGGGTCAAAGCAACACACACACACAACACACTGGAGGAACTCAGCAGGTTGGGTAGCATCCGTGGAAACGAACAGCCAACGTCTCGGCACGAAACATTGACTGTTCGTTTCCACGGATGCTGCCGGACCTGCAGAGCTCCTCCAGCGCCCCGGGTGATGTCCATGGCTGTGCTGCTTCAGAATATTTTCCAACAGTCCCACTAATATATCTTGTACATCTCATTAATCTTTGCTGCAAACAAGAGTTCAGATGCATATATTTTTTTCTGGCTACAGTACCCAAACATTGCATTAAATTAATTTAAACTAATTTGGTAGTGAACTGAGATATCACTCCCAGCCATAACATTTGTAACTCCCAATTAACATCTTCCTTTGCCTCATACGAGAAGTTACTTGGTCCCAGATCCCTGCTAATTATTAGTTCTTTTTAAACAGACACCAGGTGCAGTCCAAGGACAGCAGAGATTAGCTGGTAAGTATCAACACTTCACATGCCCACATGTTGACAATAACCGTAATGACAGAGCAAAAACAGGGAACAGAAGGACTCAAGGCACAGAGTTTGCTTTAAAGAATTCAGTGTAGGCATACATTGGATGTTCCGTAATTGCTTAAATGACTTGCCCCAGATTTCTAGGAATATTTACCATTTGTATAACTGATTAATGCCATGCCTGTTGGGTTTCTCACTGCATCCACTAATGAAACATCAATTAAAAAAATATTCAGGAAAAGTGAAAGAGTTCAGCTTGAAAGTTGAATCGTCTTAGGGAATAGTTCACACAGCCCGCCAATATCTTTATCAATTAAAACATTAAACATTAAAAAGCTATGCTGGAAAGAGAAGCAATTACTGGCTCAGGTCAATGACATTTAATTGAGATAGGTAAGAGCCATAAAATCAAATGTTTTAAATTCCAAAGGGGTAAAGAATGCCTGTAATAGGGTGGAGACCAAGCTAAATGTTACAAATTGTAGCGATGTCACTCGCTCAGAGGGTGGTTGTTCACAGATGATCTGCCTGGAGATGTAGATAGAAAAGGAATGAAAATGCAGAGCAGACTTGAAGGGCCGAATAGGCTAACTCTGCTCCCATGTCTTATGGTCTTAAAAGACAGGATCTGCAAGATTAGAAGAAACACCGTAGATGTTGGAAATCTGAAATAAAAACAGAAAATGCATGAAATACTCAAAATCAGGTGGCATCTGTGAGAAGAGAAAAATAAGGTTAAAGTTAATGACCATTCATCAGTGCCATAGAGTTCTGATATCAACCAAAAAGGCTAATTATCTGAAATTGCTTATTTCAATATCGAGTGCTGAGGGCTACAAGTTGGGAGATGGAATGCTGCTCAGCAAGTTTACATTGGGCTGCACTAGGACAGCGAATTGGTCAAAAGAGTGAGAAGTAACTACAAACTCAGGGTCACCTCTGCAGATTGTAGAGACGTGCTCTGTAAAACCATTACTCCACCTGTTTAGTTCCACTGATGTGGTGAGCACTGAATATGGTATGCTGAGCTGGAAGCAGTACATATGGAAGGAGTATTCAAGGGCCTTTTACGGGAAAGGAAATCTACATGCAGCACAAAAACACAAGAAAATACAAGGATGTCACCAGTTCCACTTTTCAATATGATTGTGGCTGAGATACTGCAAATCTTTTGGGCCAGTTAGACATAAACCCCATGATTCGTCTCAGATTAAATTGGGGTATTGCTGGGCAGGGTGTCTCAAAGAGCAGGAAGGGCCTATTCTGTGGTTTATCTCAAATAAATAAACTAACGGACAAGATCATGATAAATAAATATTGTGAATATGAGCTTTAGAGTCCTTGAGAGTGACTCCATAAGGTTGTTGAATCATTTCAGTGTTGAGGTGAGTGAAATTATCCACACTGATTCAGGAGCCTGATATTTGAAGGGTAATAACTGTTCCTGAATTTGGTGGTGTGGGATCCAAGGTTCTGTATCTCCATCCTCTTTTACAAAGTCTCCTTGGGAAAAATACACGTTGAGGGTGAAAGAAATTAGAGAGTGATCTATTAAATGTGAAGACTAATGGGGTGGAAGTTGACGTCAATACAGTATTAACAACCTACTTAACCGTTAGAGAGCCAGGTGCCAGTACTCTGAAGAGTTGTGAAGTTACAAGTCTCCTGGTTAAAATCCATTAATTATCATCTTTATCAAATGATCCTATCATTAGAATTTTACTAATTTGAGGGTATTCCAAAATCTCTAACATTACAATAATGATTTCAAAGTACTTACTTGAATGGGAAGTATTTTGGGACATCTGTTATTGTACTTTCTCGTGCCTTGTGGCGCATCAGGCAGCTTTTTTTGCCATTGACTGTTTTTTTTAAAACAAGGCTGAGTTGATAGCTCGAAGCTCAAACCAGCACAGATGGAAAGTGTGCAGGGAGCCAGCCAGATTCAAACTCGGGACCATTTGCCTCGAAGTCCGGTGCTGATGCCATCACACCACCAGCCGGCATTTTGGGATATCTAAACCTCACGAAAGTCAAAGGAGTGCAAGTGTCACTTCCCTTCTTCTCTATCCAAATGAGAATCTTCTCCACCATTTCAAACGAGCCCAAAAGGCAAATCTCAATAATGTGCAGCACTCTTGCAAGCTTTCAGCACACAAAGAAAAGACAGAGAAATGTTCCCAGCCTTTGGTATTGCAGAATTTACCAAACCACTCCAACATTACCAGTGAATTCTCCGTTATCAATATGCTGGGGTCACCATTGACCAGAAACAGAACTGGAGTAGGCAAATACAAACTCTGTCTACAAGAGCAGGTCGGAAGCTAGGAATCCTGCAGCAACTAACTCATATAAAGCCTGTCCACCATCTAAAGGGCTCAGGTCAGGAATGTGATGGAACACTCTCCACTTGCTCTGGTGAATGCAGCTCCAACACTCAAGTAACTCGACACCGTACAGGGCATAGCAGTCCACTCACTCCACTGTCACAGCGGCAGCAGTTTGTACTATCTACGGGATGCATTGAGGCAACTCGTCAAGATTTCTCAGACAGCACCTTCCAATCCCATACAGCCAGATGGACAAGAGCAGCAAAATCATGGAAACACCAATGCCTGGAGGTTGTTCTCCAAGCACACATCATCCCGTCTTGGAAATATACTGCAGTCCCTTCACTATCACTGGATGCAACTCTCTCCACTGTAGCATTGTTGGCATACCAACATCAAGGACAACAGAGTTCAAGGCAGCTCACCACCACCTTCGCAAAGAAAAGTAGGGATGGGCAACTAAATGTTCATATCCCTTGAATGAATAGGAAAAACACTCTTGGCTCCATATCTGAACACTTGTCAATAATAGTTTTCTGGTCAATATTGACCCAGCCATGTACGAGCAAAAAACGTAGATAATAAGGAGTGATGAGCTGAATAAAGGAATTTTTTTAAAATCACAAACAAGAAAAAATCTGTAGATGCTGGAAATCCAAGCAACACACACAAAATGCTGGAGGAACTCAGCAGGATGGGCAGCATCAATGGAAAAGAGTACAGTCGACGTTTCAGGTCAAGAGATCGGGGGGAGGGGTGAAGTAAAGAGCTGGGAAGTTGATTGGTGAAACATGCAGGGCTGCAGAAGGAGGTTTCTGATAGGACAGGATAGAAGGCCATGGAAGAAAGAAAAGGAGGAGGAGCACCAAAGGGAGGTGATAGGCAGGTAAGGAAATAAAGTGAGAGAGGGGGAAAAGAGAATGGGGAGTGGTGAAGGGGGTGGGACACTACCGGAAGTTCGAGAACTCAATGTTAACTTTTATAACAATTGAAGCATAACAAAGTGACAGGGCCCAGGTCCAACAGCAAGGAATGGCCCATTATTTGGCTGATTTGAGCATCAGGCCAGAATGAAACGGTCAGGGTTTCAGGGCCGGAGACAGGGGACAGGCCAACATTCAGCTCAGTGAGGTTTACTCATCTCTGATGCTGAACCGAGGCTGGCGTCTGCAACAAACAGGCTCCTGGCGTGGTTGCAGTGATGATTGGCTTTGCGGCCGCGGATTCACTTTTGTGATCTTCTGGTTTGAAAGTTACTGGCTTATTTTTATTGTTTGCAAATTCTTTTTCTTCTCCACACTGGGTGTTCGACGGCCTCTTTTTTTTTAATGGGTTCTATTGGCTTTCTTTGTTTTGTGGCTGCCTGTAAGGAGACGAATCTCAAGGTTGCATATTGAAAACATACTTTGATAATAATTGTACTTTGAATCTGAAAAACAAGATTAGGTAGTATTGTCTACCAAAAGTAACAAGGGAAAAATAATTCAATCATAACTAATGCCATGTTACTACAACCAGCAGGGCATAAATTCTCCATCTGATCAGACATGGGCAAGGAAAAATAAATTGAGAAAAGTCTTACCTTCCCGTAACCACCTTTGCCTAGCACCCGCAATAGCTCAAAGCATTCCGGTCGGATTTTTTCTGGACCTCTATTCACATTGTTTTCAGAGATTTCAAATTTTTCACAGTGTTCCATATCCCTGAAAAGCAAATGAAAATATACTTCAGTGTCCACTGAAGCTAGTACAATCACATCCTTTAAAAATCATTTAAAGAAATTGAGCATATGCAAAACCTTGGAAAAATAAGATAATTTCAATGTACAAGGACATTGGTGTTTATCTATCATTAAAAAGCAACCTTCCTTGCAATTTCCTGTTCCCTTAACTATCACCTTTGCATGGACTGAAGCCACATTACATTCCCTACACCTCAACCAAATCAGTCAAGAGTGTTAAGCTGGCTGATCTAGCATTTGGAGAGGTCCCCCAGTTTTGCCCAGTGGTTCTATACTTAAAATTAATATACACCCATGTTTATCAGCAGTTAACAAAACAAGCAAAGTTCTACTTTCCTCCACACAACGCTCCCAACATACCCCCAGCCCTGCAATACCCTGGTTGCCCCAGTTGGGACCAACTTTTTTTTTGCATGTGTAGTGCAAGAAATAATCACAGGGTTTCGAGAAGGAGAGAAGCAGAAAACATCAGGACTCTCCCAGAAGGACCGCATGGTGATTCAATTCACACTGCCATCTCTAAGGATTTTGTATGTTCTCCTCGCTCCTCCAGGTGCTCCTGTCCCCTCCCACATTCCAAAGACACACAGGTCAGGGTTAGTAAGTTGTGGACATGCTATGTTGGCACCAGAAGCACGATGACACTTGTGGGCTGTCGCCAGCACATCCTCAGGACTGTATTGGTCATTGATGCAAATAATGCATTTCACAGTACATTTCAACATACACATAACAAATAAAGCTAATCTTTAATATTTGAAGTTGTTTATGCTAAGGATTGGCATGGTTAACACAAAATTGAATTGTTCAATAGATTTAACTTTTATTGCAACATTTATTAAAATGTTAAATATCAACTCACAGTTCAAAGGGAACTCCATGCTCCATGCAGTCACTGTACTGCACCTGAAAAGCAAGAAATCATTAATACAACCAGAACACAATTAAGACCTCTATTGTATTAAACAGCTTCTCCAATTTACCAACCTTACCACTATTATAAATCAAATTAGGCACTAAATATCCAGGCCTAATAGCAAACATACACCATCTTTCAACAGTAGCGTGGTTATCAGGCTCCCCGCAACTACTCACAAACCTGGTGCAACACATACAAAAATCTGGAGAAACTCAGCAGGTCAGGCAGCATCTATGGAATGAAATGAACAGTTGATGCTTCAGGCCAAAACCTTGCATCAGGACACAAATCTGGTAAGAAGGTCACTTTCAATTTGTACCCTCTATTGATGCAAATTAGTACTAACTGCAATCACACTCAGTTATATAGTATAGTAACAAAATGTGGTAATGTTGTTTTGATACTATCTTCCCCCATATTAGCCATACAACTTCAATGAAAAGCTCACAAATCTTGTTCATTTGGCTCAATTCCAACACCCATATACTTAAAACTCCCAATTCCTTAATATTGAAAACATTGCTCAAATTCCACAATTGACCATGGCATTCCACATTCCAAATTTCCTTTTCTCTGACAAAAAGCCATTTTTAAAAAATTGTCTTCATTCTCCTTCAAATGAATTTAACCAGTCCCTTTTCTATTTTTGACTTCAGACTACCCTGCAGGTACAGCATCACTGAGGTTATTTCACAGCAATGCAGTAATGAACTACTTCGGTTTCTGTTTTGATGCTGTGACCACGTGCATTTTTCTTCAGGAGATAAAACAGTGGTTCAGAATTGATGGGCCAGAATGACCATCTGAAACATTCATGGACCATTCAGTTAAATCATCAAGCCTAAATGTCCTGAGAGTCGGTGCACTTTAATCTGGAATTAAAGCGGGCAGGCTCTCAGGAAGTTTAGGACAAATATTGCACTGATCATGCTGACATATTTTAAATATTCATTTTTCTGGAACTGGGTACTACTGCTGACAGCAGAAAGCAGCAGTGATTACAACCTTGTACTGATGCATTCCTGCTGGAAGTACTGTATTCCCACAATTATTGTCTGCCATGAGTTCCTATATGTAGAACCAGCAGTGGAGGAATAGCAATGCATTTCCAAGTCAGGACGCATGCAACTTGCAGAGGAACATGCAAGACTCCCATGCATCCAAAGACATAATCCTTCTCAGAAGTCAAAAGTCAGGAAGGTGCTATTGAATAAGTCTGCATAGGTAACTACAGTACATTTTGCAGATGGCTCTGTGTGCCACAGATGGAAGTAATACTGATAAGTCATTTGTCATATTTAAAGCAGAGGGTGACAGGTTCTTGATTAGTAAGGGTATAAGGTTATATGGTCTTATGGATAAAGTAGACAGTTTTATCCAGGATGTGTCAACCATCTTTAGAATTGTTGGACCTGCATGTATCCAAGAAAGCGAAGCATATTCTGCCATACTCCTGACTGAATCTCCGATAGGATGTGAAGGCTCTGGGGTTCCAGCTCAGGGACAACAACCCTGACTGGCCAAATAAAGCAATGAAGAATCCTTCTATAATAGTATTGTGCAACCATATTACTGGGTCTCCAACCGAGACGTGCATGGCTGACAATAGTGAAATCCCAGCAGAAGCAATGAAGAAAGCCCTGAACACGGCCAAGACCAAGACAGCCAAGGACTGACAAACAGAGGGCCTTCATTGCTGTTCTAAACACCAACAGGTGTAATGGGTGTCAAGAGCTAGCTAGCTCTTACTAACTCTTCTTTCAGTTAGTCCTGACGAAGGGTCTCAGCCCGAAACATCCACTATACCTCTTCCTAGAGATGCTGCCTGGCCTGCTGCGTTCACCAGTGACTTTGATCTGTGTTGCTTGAATTTCCAGCATCTGCAGAATTCCTCGTGTTTGCGTTTAATCTTTCAGATACTTTTAATTTCAAAATTTTGTGAGTAAGTTGTACCCCAAAATCTGTCTGGAACTATTTGATTCCAAAAGACATTGCAAAATCCACATTAAAAATGCATACTCGTTGGTCTTACAGCAATTGCCATTATTTCTATTGCAATAGGACATAATTGACAATCATTCCTGGTTTGCCAGCAGGTAGCCATCCAGGGTCTCTAGTCATTAATGGGCTTCTGTGCTAGTTCGTCCTATAGTTTATCTTTGTACAATGCAGTTGGATTCATCTGAATGTGGTTATCACCTATCACTTACAACTTCCATTTTAAATAATTTCTCTCACAGTTTTGGTGTAGCATTTTAATTTTGTTTAAGTCAACCTGCAATATAAATGGAAACTTACAATTACGATACACTGCTTTATTATGTTTCACTTGTGTACTATTTAAGAACCTCCAAAAAGCAAACATAAAATTAAGCACTCTCAATTGTGGGAACATAATTGTGTACCAAGTTGGATTTACCTTACCATACAACAATGTTAGACATTAGTCTTAAGACTTGTTAGCTCCGCTTATTGGTTCTGTTACTGTTCTTGCTGAACATTAATTCCAAGATTAGCTAGCTCTGCTTATTTGTATTGTTATTGCTCTCAAGTCAAAAGAGCCAAAGATGGGTCGACAAAGATAAAATAGTTTCCTTTTACTGGGAATTCCTAGACTTTTACCATTGTTACAGGAATTGGACTCCCTGTCTTTTGCTGTAGGAAATGACAAAAGTGAAGGGCGTTTTCTTTTTCCTTTCAATCAAAAGGCAAGAACATGCCAAACATTTAATATTCTCCAGTGAAGTCTGTCTCCTCCCTTCATTACAATAGTTTTATTCATCCACCACATCCTCCATGATGACAACACTTTGATCTTTGAATTTTGCCGGAAGTGAGTTCCAGCTGCCTTGCCCATTCATCAGTGAATAAACATTGGGTTAGTGCAGCCCAACTACAATGCACTCATCCCACTACTCACTGTCTTTATACAGATTGGAAGAGTCTTACCTTATTTCTGCTCGACACAAAAGAAGACCCACCTTGATCCAGAGCCTTCTGGGTTAGTTAGTGTCACTCATGATTTTTACAGCAGTTTCTCATCATGTACTCAAGGGTCTACCACCATTATCTGTCTTTAATTCTCTACTATCTCTCATGAGTGTTGAGGCTTTCTGCAACTCAATGTCAATTTTGAAGCTTGTAATCAGATTATTGTATAGACTTCTTGCAAGAAACTCCATGATGTAATCTATAATACTATATTCATTCCTGACAACCCCCTATCTCTTCAGAACAAGAACAATGAGGCAATGCATCCTACACGGTTCATAATTAAGCTTCAAATTTCACAACCTTGTTATTCTAAAAGCTACGTGCAACCAGGTACATGCAACACCCTATTGAAAGCCTCTGACTCCATCCATCTTTTTCCAATGCCATTCCAAATCTATACGTTAAGGAAACATTTTCATTCACAGTGGCAAAACATTCTGACTCCCTTTGTCTAGGAGTCTTCTCCCCACCCCTCAAATACTTCAATTTTTACATCTTCATACACTTTCTAAGTTTTAAAAAATCTATGCCATTGGCCAAAAGTCCTTAGTTAACACAGTCTGGAAACAGTAACATTTAGGTGTATAGTCAATTATTTCCACTAACTCTATTTTGAAGACTACAAGAAAAATAAATTAAAAATCTCCAAACAAACCTCTGATGACATTTTAAGCGTAGAACAAAAGATAACTTAATGACATTTATCAAATTTGGCTTTAAGTAACAAGATCTTAACATACAAGCACTTTAAGATAGTTTTGCAACTTGAGATCAGCCAAATTCATTCGTTTAGCATCTGAATAAATTAAGATCTATTTATATTTTACACATGATTCAATATACTTTTTACTTCAGGATGAAGGATTTCATTCCTCAATTCTACAGTTTTCCCTAAAAAATGGAAACATGGCTCAGAGTTGGAGAAATCTACAGCAGCTTCTTGTTTCTCCGCTCTTCCTTTACCAGGAATAAATTCTGTCCAACGAAAATTAACTTGTCAAGACACACTCTTTTCACAGTTTCCGCAGCAGTATTTTACTTAGCAGTTGATCTGGAAATTCAATTTACTAATAAACTAACAATGCTTCACAGTTTAGAAAATTAAACGCACTACTAGGCAGGCTATGTTCTACGCCTCTAATCTCCCTATTCATTTCATCTTGTTACAGCACCAATTTAAATAATTCTGCCTCTCAAATGTAAAATTTATACAGTTATAAACCCAAATTAACAAAGCCTTAACTAGATAAGCTCTTCATTAACAGTTATCATTTTTACTTGCACTTGCTGCAGCGTATTTTCAAAATAAAACCCCACTGGTACCAGCTCACTTTATTCCCCCCCCCCCCCCCCCCACAATGCGTAAATACATTTTAAAAACAAAAAAATTACGTTGCTAATTAAAACCAGCCCTAGCCATCTCATCTTCCAAATCTAACAGGTCAATTTTCCATAGTCCCTTTTAAGTCAGAAAGTTGTTATGATCTCAATATCTACTTCTCTGACATCTTGACCAGAACTCCTCCCAAATTAAACCGGAATCGGACTTCAACACCCACCAGAATCTGCTTCTCACGGCTATCAACCTCAGTTGGTTGAGATTTGTGGAATAAAACAAGAGATTCAGTAGATGCTGGAAATCATTCCCACATATATTCAGAGGCTACTGAGATTTGGACAACAAAGAGCTGGTCACAGAAGACAGAGGTGTAGCTACGGGATTGCTTCAAGTCGGTGGACTGGGCCACGTTCAAGGACTCGTGTGGATCTGAATGAATCCACAGATGTTATAGACTTTACAAATAAACAGTGCCCCAACCCCCCGCAAAATTATTGTCTTCCCCAACCAGAAGCCCTGGATAAACCATGAGATCCGCAGTCTGCTGAGCCAGGTCAGAGGTGTTCAATTCTGGGGACAAAGACAGTTACAAGAGATTAGGTATGATCTCCGGAAAGCCACGTCACGGGCAAAGTGGCAATTCTGGACTAAACCTGAATCAATGAAGGATGCTCAACAGCAGCGGCAGGGCTTGAAAGTTATCAGCTCTTACAAAGTGAAATCCAGTGGCATAGGTGACAACAGGGCTTTGCTTTCGGATAACCTCAATGCCTTCTATGCTTACTTGACCACCATGATACAGAGGAACCATCACAAACTTCCAGAGACGGAAAGTATCTGGGCCAGGTGGAGCACCTGGTTGAGTACTAAAGACATATGTTGATCAACTGGTTGGAGTATTCACTAAGATATTTAACCTCTTGCTTCAGCAGGCTGAGGTACCCACCTGCCTTAAGTAGGCTTCAATCATACCAGTGCCTAAGAGGAACATGGTAACCTGTCTCAATGACTATCGTCCAGTAGCACTTACATCCACAGTGATAAACTGTTTTAAGAGGTTGGTGATGAAACATTAACTCCTGCCTGAGAAGTGACTTGGATCCACTCCAATTTGCCTACCGGCACAACAGGTCCTCAGCAGATGCCATCACATTGGCTCTTCACTCAACCCTGGAACATCTGGACAGCAAAGATGCATACATCAGGATGCTATTTATCGACTGCAGCTCAGCATTCAATACTATCATACTCTGAATACTAATCAACAAGCTTCAAAACCTTGGTCTCAATACTTCCTTGTACAATTGAATCCTCAATTTCCTCACTTGCAGACAGCGGTCAGTTCAGACTAGCAACATCTCCACAAGTGCACCACAAGGCTGTGAGCTTAGCCCTCGACTCTACTCACTCTATACTTATGACTGTTTGGCTAAGCATAGCCCCAATGCCATATTTAAGTTTGCTTATGACACCACTGGTCATTGGCCGCATCAAAGGTGGTGACTAATCAGCATATCGGAGGGAGATTGAAAATCTGGCTGAGAGGTGCCACAACAACCTCTTACTCAAAGTCAGCAGATCAAGGAGCTGATTACTGACTTCAGGAGGATGCTGCCTGACCTCTTTGCGTGTTACTCTGGATATCCCGCACCTGCAGAATCTCTTGTGGTTACCATATTTCCTGGGCAAGCTTTACTTGGTTTCAACCTGCTTGCATCCTGCAATGGAGAAAGGGTGAAGCACCAGATGGTTGAAGATCTAAAGCTACCGATCACTCCAATTCTGCAGTTAATTTCTATTAAATCAGATGGAAGTCTTTTCGTTAATAGTAGAGATGTTACCACACACAATGCAGCTTACTGCAGTGTCCATCACAACACTCATTTATAAATATTTCAAACCAGGTGACGAGTTTCAAGTCTTCCTCCAGTGAACTGATCATATTTCATCATCTTAATCTGAGATGAAAAGCTTCAGTTACAGCATGCACTTCACTGGGTTTCAAACTTGCACAGGAAATCCCAAGGATGTGGGTCAGTGTTAGTGAATTCACAGTAACATGCAAATTTATCCATTGACAGATGTGCTCCCCCCACCAAACAACGATTTCCATGTTCTTCATGTTTTGAAAATGGCAAGATGCACTTTTTCTCTTTAAAGATTAGCTTTAAAAATGTCTACTTCACATAAATTCTTTGTGTGGTTCCTTTTTATATTGCAGCATACCAAAAGCATATCAAATGAAAACATCAAGCCACATTCTATCAGTGTTAATACAGGAGATAAATTCAGAAATGAATTTCTAACAAAAATGTCGAAAGGAGGCAACAGTAATTGCCGCAACACACATCAAAGTTACTGGTGAACGCAGCAGGCCAGGCAGCATCTCTAGGAAGAGGTACAGTCAACGCTTCAGGCTGAGACCCTTCGTCAGGACTAACTGAAGCTTCTTCCTTCCTTCTTCCAGCCTGGCCTGCTGCGTCCACCAGCAACTTTGATGTGTGTTGCTTGAGTTTTCAGCATCTGCAGAATTCCTCGTGTGAACAGTAATTGCTTATCCCTAATTCACCTAGAGAAGAAGGTGACATGCTTCAATGATTCTGTAATCCTAAACCAATAGATTGTATGATCTGGATGGAATTAGCAGTGTTTCTATCACCTGCTGTCCTTACTACCCACAAGGCCGCTAATCAGAGATGTGATATGTGAGGAAGAGAAGCACCTAGCATCTAGCATTTGCAACCCGGACAATGTAGACATAGTGCTTGGCAAGGGATGAGTGAATACTTAACACAGGTGTGGAGGTGCCAAACGTATTCATGCTTGATTATATGCAGTATAATCACACATTTGATTGGCATCTCAACATCTGTCTTAAGTACTCACTCTTTCCTTCCCAGGCAGCATAGCTACACTGCAATATTAACGAAAGACATAGGTGTCTCAGTTCCTTGGTAATGGGCTGAGTGTACATCTCCACTATCAACAGGAAGGCTTCTTTTGATTTATTAGAAGGGAACAGCAGAATTTAAAGGGATGGATAACTCTTATGAATGTTCAACCATCTGTATTAATGAAGCTACACTTTAGCTCAGAGAAAGCCATCACATCACTTATGTGCCTTGAAGATGGTGGAAAGGGTCTTGCAAATCACCGACTTTTTTTTGAAGGGAAAAGTATATCAAAAACTTCAGAGCAAACAGCTGTTGGCTACGGGGAAAGAAAAGAAATAATGAAGAATTCATTCAAAGAGAAGGCTCATCACAGAACAGACAAGGTAGCTTACTTTGATTCATCGTTCTCTGAAATCTACCCTCACCCATCATCTCTCTCGATAGTCAATTTAAAATTTTCAAAATACTTACGGCCTAAACATTTGCTCCTCCAAGCCTAGAATTTTCAAACATTCCTTCAATATGAGAGTTGTCTGCAACTCTTCCTTCTTCCCAACGCTCCCAGTTTTTTAACCTGTGCATTTGCTCTCCAAAGCATCTAATTTTAAATCCCAAATTCTCCTGCCAAGTGTGAACTCACTATTTTCGGTCAAACTTTAGATTACACCTCCATCCCCAAATCCAACACACGTCAAAATGTAACATCCACAGCAACTTCTAAAACTTTCTCAACAGCATTGCTTACACCCAAAAGCACAAGGACAGGAAGTGATTAAGGACACATTTGTTTCCAAATCAGACTCTCCATTCTGACATGGAAATAAATTCCCCCTTCCTCCAAAGGCAAGTGACCTATCCTCCCAATAAAAAAGCTGGAAGCAAGGGACAACACAAGAAGGTAAAACATACAAAATAACACAATTCCTGATGAATTGGGAGGGCTGCAAAGATCAAAAAGTGGCAAGGCAAAGAAAAGCGAGAGGTACAAAGGAGATTCAAAGAAAACTCACACAAGATAAAGAACAGAACATGAAATAGTGTGATTATATAAAATAAAACCCTCGCGGCTAGAAGCAGCAGCAATGAAGATCCCTTGGAAACAAGCAGAGTGAACACCAAACAAATGACGGACTTCAGAATTGAGGAAAATGAAAGCAAGCTGGTCATTAAGGAAATAATTAAATAGAAGATGCAACATAGCAAAATTATATGAAGATAATTAGTGCTAATGAAATAAACAATAGCGCAGTGTAACAAGTCCCTAGGATCAACTGGTTGCCATCCCATGATTTCTATGGAAGGAGGCTAGGAAATTGCTGGTGCCTTGCAGCAATCTTCAAACGTTCTCCTGATTAGACACCCCATCCTTTCACTTTGAAAATGAATGTCATTCTGCCTTTTAAGAAAGATCAGAAAGGGAAAAAGGAAGGAATTTTGGACCAGTTAAGCTAGCATCTGTTGTCAGGATATTACTGACTCAGTAATTAAGGACGGAGTGACTGTATACCTTGAAATTTTAGTTATCAAAGACAACAAAGTAAATCTTTTCAGGAACTGAATAAAAGGAGAGGGGATGTCTATGGATATTAGCTGTCTGGAACATCTAAGCCACTCAATTAATTGCTTATTACCCTAATATCTAAAACTGGTGGTTAAGGAACTGGTTGCAAATTATTCACCCACTAGGAATTCAGCTAGGGAACAGTAGAGGTAGTATTACGGCCTACAGATAAGAGGTTGAAATAAACAGGTGTCACACAAAGATCTGAGTTGGGCCACAATGAACCAGACAATGCAGTTGAACAATACCTTACCATTTGTTCTCAGCCAAATATCCTAATGCCATTTACAGAAGTTACTTGATGTCAAGATTCCAAGATGGAAACCTTCAAGTCTACTGACACACCACTCTAGTGCTATTTTTTTTATTTAGAGATATAGTTCTGTAACAGGCCCCTCTGGTCCAATGAGCCTGCACCAATGAACTTACTTAGCCATACAGCTTTGGAATGTGGGAGGAAACCTACGCAATCACAGGGAGAACGTACAAACTCCTTAAACCCGGGTCATTGGCACTGTTATAGTGTTACACTAACCACTTCACTACCATGCTGCTCCATTCAATTTTCTCCATTGCTAGTTTGCTTACTGCAGCTGAAGAGCAAAAGTGTAGTTTTAAAGTAAAGTCCTTTACATGGGGATATCCACAGCAAAGGACCTTGCCAGACAAAGGTAAAATGTTTAAAATTAAGTATAATCAATGGACCAGAAATTGAGTGCAAAGAGTTTGAAGAGGAGAGAGAATGAAAGGTGAGCATTTTTAAATTCAACAACTGTTTAACCAAACTTGACTGGTGAATGAACGTGATGTAGGACATGGTACGGTACAGCCAAAGTTTTGGAAGTCCAAGTTTAGAGAAGAATTAAGTATAGAGGAAGAATGTACGAGTACTTCAGTAACAACAAATTTGAGTTGAGAAAACAGGTGGGCTTGGCATTTAGTGACCCACTCTACTTGGAACAAAATCTAATGCCTCAGTTACAATCAGTCTGATCCAGTTTCAAACACCTGTCTAGGGAAAGGCACTTCGCAGCAAGCAATGAATATAGCATGTAACAGACAACAAAGAAAATGGCCTTGACTGGCCCAATATTGAGAAAGGTCTGTTCATCCAGTTTTGCACAACAAATAGTTTTTAATCTTGAAATGAAAGAGCAGGCAGGGGAGGGGTGGTCAAAATTTGTCACGAATAGGTAGATTTGGGAAGTGGAAGTGACAGTATGCTTTAGCATCACCATGCTGAAAGAGAAATAGGAAGGAAGGGCCCAAAGACAGATAACAGATGTGGATAGCAGGGGTGGAAAGTCAAGGGATTCCCTAGCTCTGACTGCATAACTGAGTACATGGCATAGGCCACACTAAAACAATATTGATGGAAATAATCAATTACAAAAATATTAACAAGATCTATATTTGGCAAAACAAAGGTTTCAATGGAGGCAATCGTGATGAGTTCTATTAAGAGAAATATTCGCATAAAAGGTCGGGAACCCCCTTGCTCTAAATTAAGAGATGATACTGGAGATCCACAGAAATGTCAGCAACAGATACCAAAGCTAATGGACACCTGAACTCTACATCTAAAGTTCAATTTTAGAACAACGCATTACAATTTCACAAGTCCCTTGCTGGACGACTGAAATACTTAACATGTCAAGCAGCAACTGTGGAAACAGAAAGAAAGTTAATCTTGAATTGGGAAAGAGAAAACAAGGTAGTTTGTTTTGTGTGTTTTGTGAAGCCAAGGTCGTCATGGTGATAAGGTGCTGCAGAAAGCACTCTCATGTAGTTTGAGTAGTACTGCACATCCCACCTAATGATATATTTGCCTTTGATGTACATTATAGATTTAACAGAATAATTAAGATTAAAAAGGTTAAATTACACAGAGAGCTATCACAAAAATTGTAATCCCAGGGCACCATCACTGTACTCTGAAAGCAATTTCTGTGTACATGGAGAGGATATTTCCAATAGTGGGGGAGTCTGGGATCAGAAGGCACAGCCTCAGAATAGATGCCCCTTTACAACAGATGAGAAGGAACTTCTTTAGCTAGAGGATGTTGAATCTGTGGAATAGATGGTAATGGACGCCAAGTCATTGAGCATATTTAAAGCACATATTGACAGATTCTTGATAAGTAAGAGGAGTCAGAGGTGATGGGGAGCAGACAGGAGAATGGGATTGAGAGGGATGATAAATCAGCCATGATTAAATGGCATAACAGACTTGGACTGAATGGCCTAATTCTGCTGTGATGGGTCTAAATCCATATTCAGCCACACAAGTGGGACTAACTATGCTTAAACAAAAGAAGTTGTGCAGACATTGGAAATCTTGAACAACACACACAAGTCGATGGAGAAACTCAACAAGTTACACAGCATCTATGAGCACTTTCACTCTGCTCATTGCTAAAGGCAGGATCTCCTAGTGAGCACTCATTTCAACTTGTCTTCCCATTCCGAGATGAGGAAAAACTTCTTTGCACAGAGAGTGGTGAATCTGTGGAATTCTCTGCCACAGGAAACAGTTGAGGCCAGTTCATTGGTTATATTTAGATATGGCCCTTGTGGCTAAAGGGATCAGGAGGTATGGAGAGAAGGCAGGTACAGGGTTCTGAGTTGGATGATCAGCCATGATCATACTGAATGGCGGTGCAGGCTCAAAGGGCCGAATGGCCTACTCCTGCACCTATTTTCTATGTTTCTAATCCATGGTTTCCTCCACATAGCCATGATGAGGCCACTCTCGGGTTGAGGGAGCAACAATTCATATTGTTTGGGTAGCCTCCGACCTGAGAGCATGAACATCAATTTCTCCAACTTTGTGTAATCTCTACCCCCCCCCCACCCCGCCACTTTTCCCATTCCCTGTTTGGAGCAGATTCAATGGGCCAAATGGTCTAATTCTAGCCCCTATGGTCTTCTCTCACCCTTCTCTTCTCATCTGCCCATCACCTGCCGCTGGTGCCTTTCCTCCATCTCCAATGGTCCACTGTCCTCTCCGATCAATCCTCTACCTTTCCCGCCTCTCAGCTATTTGCTTCAAACCCCACACCCTGCTCTCACACTGTCTGGATTACAATCCTAAAACCCAACCATACTACACTGTCCAACTAACTCCACTACACACACTGCAGGGATTTCAAAAGGACAGCTCTCCACCAATTCCTCATGGGCAATTAGGAACGGGTAATTGCTGTCTTCTTCACAGTAAAGGCCATGCATGAATGAATCTAAAATCTTTCTTCACTTAGTCCAACTACAGCTTTTGCAAAGCATCTTGGGACTGTAATTGCTCCCCATGTGAATAGATGACACTAGGAATTAGGATGCTCTGTTTTTGATTCTAGGCTTTTACTCCTCTGGGGAAAGGTCACCTTCAGCATCACCAACAAACATCTTCAGAAAAACATACGCTACTCAATGCATTTTATCTCAGCAGCAATCCAGATGGTTCACAATGGCACATGAAGGATGCAATTCTTTAAAATTCTAAATAGAGGTCTTGCAGCTAGACCAGGAAGTCAAATAAATTTCTTGAACATTAGTCTCTTCAGCAGCTTTCTCTGTTACTCTCCCAATCAACATTTACTGGTCCTTTTGATGCAATTACATGCAAGTTAGTCCAGGTTTCTGTTATAAACATTCAAATCCAGGCATAGAACCAAATCAGCATCAATGTCAATCCTTGCACAAATAATATCAAGAACAAAGCAGTGTTGAGAGATTAGCATAAATCAATATCTTCAAATAAACAAGAAAATGTGCTTAATAAATAGTCAAAGTAAAATACAAAATAAATTCTAAAATATCTATTCTTGGGTTCAATATTTATACCAAGGATAATTCCAAGGCAGCAAATACTCACCCTTCATAAAAATATATGCAACTTGGGTGGGCAGAGTTAAGATAAATCTCATGATATAACAATTAAATTCTAATGATTACCCTTTAAGAATCTATTTGTCACATCAAGTTACGATTTGAAATTGAAATCTTCACAATGTAATAAGAGTAACTTATTTATAGAGCATTTTTCATACAATGTTGTACAAAGTGCTCTACAATGGGGTAAAGTGCAAACAAGAAAAAAATTAAAATAGACATGAAAATAAAAGACAAAAAGATGTCAGTTAAAAGCAAGATGAAATAAATAGGTTTTGAGCTGGCACTTACAAGTGTCAACTGATATGTCTCTGATATTGAATTCCACACTTTAGGAGTGTAGTTCAAAAAGGCTGACCTGCCAATTATCTTTTGAGGGAAATTGTTTAAATTTAAGAGACCGGCAGAAGATGACCTCAAGCAGCATTATTAAAACGATTCTGTGATGTACTCCGGTCTCAGATTATCACACGTTTTAAAATCAATTCTAAAAGACACAGATGGCAATAGTGGTTTCCTGTTATACAAAGAAAAGCTGCATGTTGCAAAAGGCAAGTCTCAACCAGCATTCAAAAACACTAGCAAGTTGTTATAAAAACAGGCTATTCTAGAGCACCACTAAGGAGTCAATAAACCAAACAAGCCTCCTTCCACTCTTTGACCATCACGATTTTAAAACACCTATACAAGCCATGTCAGTCGTACTCTCCTACGCTCAAAGCCCACTCCACAAACCAAACATAAAATCTAGTTAACTTTCTGCAGTACTGAGAGAGCACCAAACTGCTTCGGGCACCTTCTTTTAGATTCCACATTTTAAAAATCTAAAGTCCACCAGCTGCAAAATCATCTCTTCATTTTGAAGAACAGGGTATTTATTTCCCATACCGCAGTCAAAGTGATGCTCCAAATCAGTAAAGATCAGACCCAATCATGGCCTCCCAAGATAAATTACTGATTGCACAAAAAAAACACTATAGGCAAATCATAAACACAAGAATTTCTACAGAAGCTGGAAATCTTGCACACGAACAGGTTCAGAAACAGTTATTACCCCTCAACCATCAGGCTCTTGAACCAGTGGGGATAACTTCACTCAACTTTACTTGCCCCATTACTGAAATGTTCCCACAACCTATGGGCTCACTTCAGCTCATGTTGTCGATACTTATTTGCTATTACTTCTTTCTTTTCGTATTTGCACAGTTTGCTGTCTTAGGCACACTTGGTTGAACACACAAGTTGTTGTGGTCTTTCACTGATTCTATTATGATTATTCTATTATCATTTAGTGAGTGTGCCAGCAAGAAAGTGAATCTCAGGGTTGTATACAGTGACAAATATTCACTTTAATAGAAGATTTACTTTGAACATGATCCTAGAGGAGCTCAGCAAGTCATAGGATAGTACAACACAGAAACAGGCCCTTCATCCCATCTCCTTCATATCAAAGTGATTTAATCTGCCTACTCTCATTGCCCTGCACCAGGACCAGACCCCAACCATCCATGTATCTATCCAAACTTCGCTTAAATGTTGAAATCCAGCTCGCATGCACCACTTGTGCTGGCAGCTTGTTCCTCACTCTCACAGCCCTCTGATTAAGTTTCCCTTCATGGTCTCCTTAAACTTTTCACTTTTCACCCTTAACCCATGACTACTGGTTGTAGTGCCACCAACCTCAGTAGAAAAAGTCTGCTTGTATTCATCCTATCTAAACCCCTCACAATTTTGCATACCTCTATCAAACCACCTTACAATCTTCTACATTCTAAGGAATACAGTCCTAACCTATTCAATCTTTCCTTATAACTTGGGTCCTCCTGTCCCAGCAGCAAAGGATCTCGACCCGAAAAGTTGACTAAAAGTTGCTTAGTGCTCTCCACAGATGCTGCATCACCTGCTGAGTCCCTGCAGCATTTTGTCTGCACTACTATAGGCATTGTATAAAATAAACATGCCAAGATTGTAAGCAGATTTGCTTATTGATGCAAAGTTTGTCTCCGCACAGTTTTCTTGCAGAGACCAATGACTGCATCTCTGCCAAGGCTGCATTAAAATGAACCACCAAGAGGTGTTCAAGAACAGTCAAGGGCATCCTCTCTCGGAAACACTTGGCACCCACTCAGTACTTTAAAATAGCACAACTAAGGTTCACTTTTAAAGCACCTTGGAGTTCCGTCTTCCTTTGCACTGGATGCAAGCATCAGATAAAACTTAAAATGAGGGTGAGGGAGAATTGTCACATGAATTGGTTAATTATTTCATCATCTTGGTGTACAAGATTAGAAGAGGCATTGATTAAGAGAATAGCCAAAGACATTTCCGGGGGGGGGCAGGGGAGGATTAAGAGAGGGCATGATTTTAAGGCGACTGGATGAAAATATGGGGGAGGGATGTCAAGAGGTAAGTTTGTTTTTAAACACAGAAAGTAGTGGATGCATTGTATGCATTGGGGGTGATGTCAGAAGCACAAATGAGAGACCCATAGATAGGCAGGTGGATGGTAGAAAAATGGAGAACTATGTCGGAAGGAAAGGTTAGATTAGTTTTAGAGTAAGTTAAAAGTTCGACACACAACACCGTGAGCTAATGGGCCCGTGCTGTGCCGCAATGTTCCGTGTTCTATCCTGTAGTCAGTCAGGCACAGCAAATCGGGCTCAGAAAATAAAATATATTGTCAAGGCACTGCTCAGGACGAACATTAGTGAACCACTAAGACTTCCATTACAGCTCATTCATTTCCATCACATTAAAATATAACACATGCATGAAAGGAGTGCACTTAGTAGGCAACAGTCTCCAAGTGAAATGGTTCATCGCTAAATTTAAATTCGAATTTAAATACCCACGGCGGATCAATGGCTGATATCGGCCCCTACTGGCACTTTAAAAACACTGATTTTCCTGGTATGACCTGGACAGGTGCTGTCAGCAAAACCACATGGCGAAGCCGGGAACTTTATTAGATGCGCATTAAATTAAAATGCGGGAATACACGCAGAAATGCAAGGTGCGATCCTAATAAACGGTATAAAGTCTCCGCAGTTCGGAGAAAGGCCGCGAGGTTCGACCCACAGCGCGGCTGCAGGCTTCAGTGCTTGCTTTATTCATCGCACCATCTATTGCACAACAGACCCCACAGTAAAAGCTGGATTTTCTTTGCATGACACCAACTGCACTCATTACCAGGGCAGTAACGTGCTCTGTGGCTCTTTAATCATTGACCGAGATCCCCGCCTGCACCTGTCCCCCACCCCCCCCCACCTCTACAAAACCAGGCCGAGCTGCCACGAACACACGGCCCGTGAGTCCGGCCGCACCGACCAGCGGTAGGCGATGGTAGCGACTTCACCAAACCCCGCCGCAGCCTCACCGGCAGGCGCTCCGGGGCAGCGCCGCTAAGTGCTGCCAAGGGAGGGTGGGCCGGGCCCAGCCCGGCCCTTGGGCCTGTTCGCACAGGCCTGCCGCTCGCCTGCCCCCGGGGCGGTGAAGCCCCGCTCCCTCCCTTCCTTCACCTGCCCTCTTCCCCCCCCCCACCCCCTCCACCGGCCTCCCGCCCACATCTTTACCCCTTCCAACTCCTCGTCTGAGACGCCTTCCTCCTGCTGGTACTCGGGGTCCAGATCGATGTCGAACACTCCCGCCATGTCGCTCTCCGGCTGCCGGCTCCGCTCCTCATGGGTTCCACTCGCCAACCATCACCATCACAGCCACCGCACATGCGTAGCAGCGGCGCCGCTTCCCTCCATGTCCTCCGCCCCGTCCCGCCGCGCGTCGGCGCGCACGTAGGCCTGCGTCACCACGCCGACCGGTTGCGCAATTTCGCGCCCCTCCCACCAAGCCCGCGCAGGAACCGGCGCAAGTCCAACTTGCGAGCACGTGACCGGGCAAGGGCAACCGCGTAAAATATCGCAGATGCCGCAAACCTGAAATAAAATCAGCGGCTGCTTACTTTATACTTTATTGTCGCCAAACAATTGATACTAGAACGTACAATCATCACAGCGATATTTGATTCCGTGCTTCCCGCTCCCTGGATTACAAATATCAAATATTAAACATAGTAAAAATGAATAAATATTAAAAATTTTAATTATAAATCATAAATAGAAAATAGAAAAATGGGAAGTCAGGTAGTGCAAAAAAACCGAGAGGCAGGTCCGGATATTTGGAGGGTACGGCCCAGATCTGGGTCAGGATCCATCCAGCAGTCTTATCACAGTTGGAAAGAAGCTGTTCCCAAATCTGGCCGTACGAGTCTTCAAGCTCCTGAGCCTTCTCCCGGAGGGAAGAGGGACAAAAAGTGTGTTGGCTGGGTGGGTCATGTAAAGGATCCAGGCCCAGAGGTGCTACCTAACCTGCCAAGTTCCTTCAGCATTTTGTGTGTGGATTTCCAGCATTTGCACAAGAAACTAGAGAGTTGGGGACAGTTCAGCACATCACAGGTAACAGCCTCCCCTCCATGGACTCTGTCCATCTATCACACTCACTGCCTCAGAAAGCAGTGTGGCTTCACAGGAGTTGAGACTTAAAAGTTAAAGGGCAAAAGTTTAGCGGTAACGTGAGGGGGAACTTCTTTACTCAGAGAGTGGTAGCTGTGTGGAACGAACTTCCAGCAGAAGTGGTTGAGGCAGGTTCGATGTTGTCCTTTAAAGTTAAATTGGATAGGTATATGGACAGGACAGGAATGGAGGGTTATGGGCTGAGCGCAGGTCAGTGGGACTAGGTGAGAGTAAGAGTTCGGCATGGACTAGAAGGGCCGAGATGCCTGTTTCCGTGCTGTAATTGTTATTTGGTTAAAGCAGCCAGCAGAATCAAACACTCCACCGATCCAGGACTTTCCCTTGTCATCCTGTTCCCATTGGGGGCAGAGAATTCAAAAGCCAGAAAGCAGAAACCGCCAGGCTCAAGGACTACTCCTACCCCACTGTTATCAGACAATCGAATGGACCTGTTGTCAGATACGATGGACTCTTGGCCTCGCAATCTACAAATCGGGAATGTTCCTGTTAATTGGTGGCATTGCAAACTTTGGAAGAGAATAGAAAAAACATTAAGTGGCCACCTCCTGTATTAACACAATGTTAAAATTTCCTGCCTCGTAATGTGCGGTTCAGGACAGGACTGTTTTACATTTAGTAGTCTAGTTCATTGTATATTCAGGGAGCCACCCCTCAACACTGTAACAACAGACTTACTGTCCGTTACACCACTGGCGTTTAGGGCAACAGTGAAGATCCTCTATCTCTGGTGGTGTCGGGACTTCCTTCGTCGTGTCAGTAGCTTCCTCTCAGTTTTCACTACTGTCAGTCATGCAAGTCCCAGGTGGAGACTCAGGAATACCGTCACACTCAGATATAGAAGGGTCTTTCATTGTTGTTTCCGTAACAGCTTTTTTTGACCAGTCAGGGTTGTTATCCCTGAGCTGAACCCCCAAACCTGGAGGACCAGTGGACTATTCTTAGTCTGGCCTCTACGCTTTGATCTGCTTAGCATGGGTGACCCTACCAAGAGCCAAAGCATAAAGCCCTGACTCCAGCCAGCACAGCTCTCCGGGTCATTGAGGCACACAAGCCTCCAAACCCTACGACATGTTCGTGGTGTGACAACAAAGGAACACACATAATGCTGACTGAACTCAGCAGGTCAGGCAGCATCTATGGCCTCTCCCCCCCCACCACCCCACCTTCTTATTCTGGCTTCTTACCCCCTTCCTTTCCAGACCTGACAAAAGGTCTCGGCCCAAAATGCTAACCATTTATTCATTTCTGTAGATGCTGCCTGACCTGCTGAGTTCCTCCGGCATTTTGATTTCCAGCATCTGCCGACTTTCTTGTGTTTATGATCTGCAGAATTTCTTCTTTGCTGTTATTTATTATTTATTTTTATTTAGACATACCACACCACCCACCCACCCACCTATTTAACCCTTGCCTAATCACAGGACAATTTGCAATTAACCTACTATCCGGTACGTCATTGGACTGTGGGAGAAAACTGGAACACTCGGAGGAAATCCGTGCGGCCACAGACAGGACGTAGAAACTTTCTTACAGGTGGTTTCAGGATTGAACTCTGAACTCTGACACCCTGAGCTGTGATAGCGTCGCACTCACCGCTATGCTCATACTCGCTGTGCTGAAACGAATGCTCGTGTTTCCCACTGTCCAAAGCACCTTTATTTCAAGAACAAACTGCAGGATTCCTTTTTAATTATTAAGGTAAATTATTTTAAGTAACATAAAGTTTTGATATTAAATGAAGGAGGCATACATTCTACGGAAGGTTTGCTCTTTTCACAGTGACGGTCACTCTGGAACAATGAACACAGGTAAAGTTTGGTCTCAGAACAGCAGTAGATACAGGCACAGGGCAGTGTTGCACCCCCTCCGTAGACCCATCCTGAAACTCTGAACAATGCTGACAGGTGGAATACAGTGTCGACAAATGCACTTTGCTAGAAGGAATAAAGACACAAACTATCTTTCGAGCAGGGAGAAAATTCGGAAATTGGAGGTGAAAAGGATACTTGGGAGGATCCTTGTGCAGGATTCCCTAAAGGTTAACTTGCAGGTTGAGTTGGTGGTGAGGAAGGCAAATGAGATGCTAGCGTTCGTTTCAAGTGCACTGGAATATAAAAGCAAAGGTGCAAAGCTGAGGCAGTGGTCAGACCGCTCTTGGAGTATCGTGAGCAGTTCTGGACCCCTTGTCTGAGAAAGGATGTGCTGGTACTGGAGAGGGTCCGGGGAGGTTCACGAGAATGATCCAGGGTTGTCATATGAGGAGTGTTTGATGGGCCCGGACCCGTTAGACTGATATGTTCTTCCAATGAATATTTGGTAGGTGGTTCTAATTGGGTGAATTCCTATACACCCAAAAATGATAAATTATCATCAGAATTTTACTTAAGAAACAGAAGGCCATTCTGCCCCTCGAATCTGTTTCTCCAGTCTTCAAGGTCACGGTCAATCTTTGGTTTTAGCACCATTCCCCTTAGTATCCAGGGGAAGTAATGATCAGTGTTTCGAATGAACTCAATGTTCAAGGCTCCAATTCAAAGTACATTTATTACCAAAGTCTGTTTGTGGTGTGCAACCCTGAGATTTGTCTTCCCACAGACAGCCACAGAACAAAGAAACACCAAGGAACCTGCACACGGAAAATAACAAATACCCAACAGGCAAGAAAAAAAAGAAAAAAACGTGCAAACGGCAAAAAAAATGAGTGAATAACACACAGGATCTTAAACATCGAACCGCAGAGTGCTTGAAACAGTCCAGGAATATCCAGTTTGGTTGAGTTCAGCTCAGTTTCACTCTGTGCTGTTCATTGACTAAATGCCGCAGAGCTAGTCTGTCCCAATCAAAATTGCGCAAAATAGCAATAAAAAAGGAAAGACCAGAAACACATCATAACATGAACTGCAATCGCTGGGGAAGAGAATTCTAAAAAAGACTCTCTTCTCTACTTGAATAAATGTCTCCTTATCTCAGTCGTAAATGCCCAACCCTGTATTCTGAGCCCATACCCCTGGTGCCAGACCCTTTCTCCTTCGGGCAACACAGTGCCAGAGCTGTCAGAAGGCAGCCTCTGTACTCCAGCATTCTCTCTCTCTCTCTCTGACGGTGAGTGAGAGCCTCGGGTGGGAGGACTCGGAAAAGTGATGCGGAAGATTGTAACATTGGAACAGCGAGCTGCTGGTCTCCCTGTCTCGTTGCTGCATGAGTGACTTCTCTTTCCCTCGCTCGTGAGACAGCGAGCCTGAGACACCAGTCGGGATGGACTGTAGTTTTCGAAGGACTCCAGGTCAAGGTCTCTTTGGGGGATTTTGCTATAGCTTGCATGGTGGTGATGGGGGAGGGTGGGGCTGGTGCAAGTTGGTGGGAAGGAGAGGGTCGACACTTTGCTGCTGCTTGTGTGTGGGAGGGGGGCTTTGGGGTTCTGATGTTTCTGTCATTCATTCTCCGTTTTTTTTTTCTGTTTCGTGGATTTCTGTGAGGAGTAAGAACTTCAGGTTGTCCGTTCTCTAAACTTCAATTGAACGGTTTAAAACATTGCCTCACAGCGCTGGAGACCCGGCTTCAATCCTGACCCCGGGCTCCTGTTGCGGGCAGTTTTCACGTTCTTCTTGTGACATTGTGGGGTCCCATAGATACTATGGTCTCCTCCCTCATCCAACACTCCGATAGGTGGGCTGCAAAGTTAATTGGCCTAAATGCGAGTGTTTTGGTGAGTGGTAGATTCTGGAGAGAGTTGATAAGAGTTTAAGGGATTAAAGGGATAAAAGACAGGATTAATGTTGGACTGGTGGGATGGTTGATGGTCAGCGTGGATTTGGTGGGTCTTGCTGGGTAGCGTAGAAGCACAAGACCCAGTGCATCACCGATCAGAGGTTTGATTCCCGTCACAGTCTGTAAGAAGTTTGTGGGTTTCCTCCCACATTCCAAAGACGTAGAGGTTAGGGTCAGTAAGTTGTGGGTACAATATGTTGGCACTGGAAGCTTGGTGACACTTACCCCAGCACATCCTCAGACTGGCACAAATGATGTACATCACTGTTTCAATATTTTGAAGTACCGTGCATGTGAAAAATAAAGCTTGTAGTTAATTTTTATCTTCAGTAGGGACCTCCTCCCTTGTTGTCTGGCTCTATGAGTTACCAGGAGTGGTGGATGTGAGTTAAATTGAAACATTTAAGAGAAGTTTGGATACATACGTGGATAGGAGGGGAATGGAGAACCATGGCCCAGGTGCGGGAAGATGGGACTAGGCATAACAACAGTTCAGCATGCACTAGATAGGCTGAAGGGCCTGTTTCTGTGCTGTACTTTTCTATGACTCTATTTAAGGGATATTTGGATAGGTACATGGATGGGAGGGGTATGGAGATCTATGAACCGGGTGCAGGGAAATGGCACAACACAGAATAACAGTTCAGCATGCACTAGATGGGCTGAAGGGCCTGTTTCTGTGCCATAGTGCTCTATGACTCCTCAGCCAAGGGAAGCAGTCCCACTGCATTCAGTTAGCCGAGCCCTGTAACAATCCTGTATGTTTCTGTAGCAGTGAATGAGAAACCCCCACAGAGTATCAGTGTCAAAGCCACAGGCAATTTATTGAAACAGGAGACCAGGCAAAGCTGACCTGTCTGAACAGTAGGAGACAGTCTTCTGCACCTCTCCACATACGCAATTACACTGGAAACTAAATTTAAGATAAGATTAAGATTGGTTTTATTTGGGATGTAATGTTGAAATTGTATAAGGCATTGGTAAGGCTAAATTTGAAGTATCGTGTACAGTTCTGGTCACTGAATTATAGGAAAGATGTCAATAAAATTGAGGGAGTACAGAGGAAATTCACTAAAATGTTGCCTGGGTTTTATCTCCTAAGTTACAGAGAAAGGTTGAACAAGTTAGGTCTTTATTCTTTGGAGCGTAGAAGATTGAGGGGGAACTTGATAGAGGTATTTTAAATTATGAGGGGGATAGATAGAGTTGACGTGGATAGGCTTTTTCCATTGAGAGTGGGGAAGATTCAAACAAGAGGACATGAGTTGAGAGTTAAAGGGCAAAAGTTTAGGGGTAACATGAGGGGAACTTCTTTATTCAGGGAGTGGTAGCTGTGTGGAACGAGCTTCCAGCAGAAGTGGTTGAGGCAGCTTTGATATTGTCATTTAAAGTTAAATTGGATAGATATATGGACAAGAAAGGAATGGAGGGTTATGGGCTGAGTGCAGGTTGGTGGGACTAGGTGAGAGTAAGAGTTCGGCACGGACTAGAAGGGCCAAGATGGCCTGTTTCCTTGCTGTAATTGTTATATGGTTATATGGAAACAAGAAAATATGCTGTGAAATGTGCCATTTGCGTTAACCGCCAACACAGTTCAAGGATGTGCTGGGGGTGGCTCGTCAAGTTTTGATTGTTACATTTCTCTGATTGCATCATTACACAAAAGACTCAATTAGTCGTAAAACTAAGTTTTAACTTACATAATAAAGCATTTAATTATCTGTAAATCTAACTGCACCTCTGCTCCATCCACCTAAAACAAATAATTCCTGGTAACCAAACGGTTGAATTCCCATCAAAGTTGCTGGTGAACGCAGCAGGCATTCACCAGCAACTTTGATGTGTGTTGCTTGAATTTCCAGCACCTGCAGAATTCCTGTTGTTTGCGGTTAAATTCCCATTCCCATTCTGACATGTCGGTCCCCGGCCTCCTCTTGTGTCACTCTCAGGGTTGAGCAGCAACAGTTTATATTCCCTCAGGGTAGCTTCCTACCTGTTGGCATCAACGTTGATTTCTCCTGCTGGTAAAAAAAAATTCCCTCCCCTTCCCCTCTTCTTCTCTTCCCCACTCTGGCTTCTTACCTTTTCTTTTCTGACCCCTGGGTCTCCTCCTCCTTCCCTTTCTCCAATGGTCCACTCTCCGCCCCTCTCAGAGTGCTTCTTCACCAGACCCTTCATCCATTCAACTCATCTGGCTTCCCCTACCACCTTCAAGCTAGCCCCACCTTTTCACTCTGGCTTCTTCCCCTTTCCTTTGCAGTCCTGAAGAAGGGTCCCGGCCCGAAATGTTGACTGTGTGTTCATTTCCATAGACGCCATCTGACCTGCAGCATTCCTCCAGCGTCTTGTGTGTGTTGTTACAAATATAAGTTTAGGCCACAACACAGAGGTCTGCCACAACATAACCATCAGGGCCTCTGGACCTTGGTGCAGTTACAGCTGAATCCCATCTCTCTATTATTAAACCTTTCAGTGGTTCTCTGTTACCACATCAGCACAGGCCAGCTACTTCCAATTCCGCTTCCTGCACACATGCTGAGCTCGTTGACTTCATTAACTTTGCCTCCAACTTTCACCCTGCCCTCAAGTTTACCTGGTCCATTTCTGACACCTCCCTCCCCTTTCTAGATCTTTCTGTCTCTGTCCCTGGAGACAGCTAATCTACTGATGTCTACTATAAGCCTACAGACTCTCACGGCTACCTGGACTATTCCTCTTCTCACCCTGTCTCTTGCAAAAATGCCATCCCCTTCTCGCAATTCCTCCGTCTCCGCCGCATCTGCTCTCAGGATGAGGCTTTTCATTCTGGGACGAGGGAGATGTCTTCATTTTTTAAAAAAAGGGGCTTCCCTTCCTCCACTATCAACTCTGCTCTTAAACGCATCTCCCCCATTTCACGTACATCTGCTCTCACTCCATCCTCCCGCCACCCCACTAGGAATAGGGTTCCCCTGGTCCTCACCTACCACCCCACCAGCCTCCGGGTGCAACATATTATTCTCCGTAACTTCCGCCACCTCCAACGGGATCCCACCACTAAGCACATCTTTCCCTCCCCCCCCCTCTGCATTCCGCAGGAATCGCTCCCTACACAACTCCCTTGTCCATTCGTCCCCCCCCATCACTCCCCACTGATCTCCCTCCTGGCACTTATCCTTGTAAGCGGAACAAGTGCTACACATGCCCTTACACTTCCTCCCTTACCACCATTCAGGGCCCCAGACAGTCCTTCCAGGTGAGGCGACACTTCACCTGTGAGTCAGCTGGGGTGATATACTGCGTCCGGTGCTCCCGATGCGGCCTTCTACATATTGGCAAAATCCGACGCAGACTGGGAGACCGTTTCACTGAACATCTACACTCTGTCTGCCAGAGAAAGCAGGATCTCCCAGTGGCCACACATTTTAATTCCACGTCCCATTCCCATTCTGACATGTCTATCCACGGCCTCGTCTACTGTAAAGATGAAGCCACACTCAGGTTGGAGGAACAACACCTTGTATTCCGCCTGGCTAGCCTCCAACCTGATGGCATGAACATTGACTTCTCAAACTTCCGCTAATGCCCCCCCTCCTGTTCTTACCTCATCCCTTATTTATTTATTTAATTCCCCCCCCCCCCTTTCTCTCTGTGTCCCTCTCACTATATCTTCCTCTGATGCTTCCCTCCCCATTTCTCTCTCCCTAGGCCTCCCGTCCCATGATCCTCTCCCTCCTCCAGCCTTGTATCCCTTTTGCCTATCACCTGTCCAGCTCTTGGCTCCATCCCTCGCCCTCCTGTCTTCTCCTATCATTTTGGATCTCCCCCTCCCCCTCCCCCTCCTACCTTCAAATCTCTTACTATCTCTTCTTTCAGTTAGTCCTGACGAAGGGTCCTGGCCCAAAACATCGACTGTACCTCTTCCCAGAGATGCTGCCTGGCCTGCTGCGTTCACCAGCATTTTGTGTGTGTTGCCTGAATTTCTAGCATCTGCAGATTTCCTCCTGTTTCCAATTTTATTAGTTGTTAACCCTCTCTGTTCCTATCCCTACAACACCTCCAAAGAGATTACTTCTTACTCTTCTGAACTCCACAGAACAACACAGTCCAATCAACCCCTCCTCTTCCAAAACTGGAACTAGATTGCTGAGACACAATCTACAGGACCTCTGTGGGTCAGGCAGCATCCGTGGAGAGAAATGGACAGTCAATATTTCAGGTTGAGACCCCAGCATCACCTGGTCATTTCCCTCCATGGATGCTGCCTGTCCCGTTGAATTCCTCTAGTTTTTTGTATATTGCTCCAGATTTCAATCATCTGAAGTCTCTCCTGTCACGAGCCTAGTGAACCTTTGTTTCAACTCCCTCTGCAAGAGAGGAGACCGAAGTCAAACAATGCAGTAGGTGCAATTTCACCATAGCTGTTGTTGCGTGAATGAAATGACCGGACAGAGAGTTACTGGTAGATCCAAAGCAGCTTCTTTATTTGACAAGGTACAGCAGGCATCTTACCGAGACACATTCAGTGGAAAGGTTTGCTGGCCCAATGTGGAGCTTGATATTTATTTGCTAAACACAACAGACAATTCCATATTTACAAAGAATAGACAATGCTTTCTTTTGAAGCTACATACAAACTTCACACCTTCTGATTGGCATCCATCCCACAGGTGCCAGCAGCACCTGGACTGGGCTTTTAGGAATCCATTGTTCCAAATTAAAACCACAATACATTGTTAAGGAACAGAAGACTGGTAGCCAAAGCCATTTACTAAATGTAAATGACCTCAACCCAAAAATCACTCTAACAATAGCTTATACGTAAGAATGTCAAATTTGTAGAGAGATCATAGACTTCTGCAAGAAACCTAAAGTTGTTATAGCAGATGATTTTCACCTTGCATGGGACTCCCATACTGTAAAAGGACTAGATGGGATAGAGTTTGTCAAATGTGTTCAGGAAAATTTCCTTAATCAGTAATAGAAGTTCCACCTAGGGAACGTATAATACTTGATCTTCTATTGGGGAATGAGGTGGAGCAGGTGACAGAAGTTTATGTAAGGGAACACTTTGCATCCAGTGACCACAATGCCATGAGATTCAGAATAAATATGCAAAAAGATAGGTCAGGTCTGCAGGTAACTTGGAGAAAGGCCAATTTTGACAGTATCAAAAAGGATCTGGCAAGTGTGGATTGGGACAGGCTGTTTTCTGGCAGAGGTGCAGCTGGTAAGTGGGAGGACTTCAAAGGTGAAATTTTGAGAGAGCAAAGCTTGTATGTGCCCGTCAAAATAAAAGGCAAAGATAACCGGTGTTGGGAACCTTGGTTCTCAGGAGATATCCAGGCCCTGGTTCAGAAAAAGAGGTGGTACATGGCAGGTATCGGCAAAGGGGGACAAATGAGGTGTTTATGAGGTGTAAGAAATGCAAGGGAACACTTACAGGAGGGCTAAAAGAAGGCATGAGGTTGCCCTAGCAGATGAGGAGAATCCTACACATATTACAGAGGAGGAGGTGTTGAATATCTTGAGGCAAACTAGGGTGGATAAATCTCCAGGATTTGCCACAGTGTTCCCTCGGACACTACAGGAAGCAAGTGCAGACATTGCTCGGGTCCTGGCAGAGACATTTAAATTACCCTTAGCAACAGGCGAGCTGTCAGAGGATGGCCAATGTTTTTCCGCAGTTTAAGAAAGGCTCTAAAAATAAACCAGGAAATGAAGGCCGGTGAGCCTGAGCCGGAGCCTGACATCAGTGTTCGGAGAGTTATTGGAAGGTTTTCTAAAGGCCTGGATATATGCCTCAGGGATCTGTTCTGGGACCTTTACTCTTCATGACTTCTATAAATGACCTGGATGAGGAAGTAGAGGGATGGGTTAGTAAATTTGCTGATGACACAAAGGTTGGGGGTGTTGTGGATAGTGTGGAGGGCTGTCAGAGGTTATAGCGGGACATTGATAGGATGCAAAACTGGGCTGGGAGTTCAACCCAGTTAAGTGTGAGGTGGTTCATTTTGGTAGGTCAAATATGATGACAGAATATAGTATTAATGGTCAGACTCTTGGCAGTGTGGAGGATCAGAGGGATCTTGGGGTCCGTGTATATAGAACGATCAAAGCAGACACGCAGGTTGACTGTGTGGTTAAGAAGGTATACGGTGTATTGGCCTTCATTAATTGTAGAATTGAATTTAGGAGCCGAGAGGTAATGTTACAGCTATATAGGACCTTGGTCAGACCCCACTTGGAGTACTGTGCTCAGTTCTGGTCACCTCTCTACAGGAAGGATGTGGAAGCCATAGAAAGGGTGCAGAGATTTACAAGGATGTTCCCTGGATTATGCCTTATGAAAATAGGTTAAGTGAACTCGGCCTTTTCTCCTTGGAGCGACGGAGGATGAGAGGTGACCTGATAGAGGTGTACAAGATAACAAGAGGCATTGATCGTGTGGATAGTCAGATGCTTTTTCCCAGGGCTGAGATGGCTATCACGAGAGAGCACAGTTTTAAGGTGCTTGGAAGTAGGTACAGAGGTGATGTCAGGGGTAAGTTTTTTATGCAGAGAGTGGTGAGTGCATGGAATGGGCTGCTGGAGACGGTGGTGGAGGTGGATACAATAGGGTCTTTTAAGAGACTTTTGGACAGGTACATGGAGCTTCGGAAAATAGAGGGCTATGGGGAAGTCTAGTAATTTCTAAGGTTGGGACATGCTTGGCACAACTTTGTGGGCCGAAGGGCCTGTATTGTGCTGTAGGTTTTCAATGTTTATACATATGTATTTGGATAGACATGGACTGATTAAGGATATTGTGGGAGAAGCCACAGAGTGATAGTAGATGGTTGCCTCTCTGACTGGAGGCCTGTGACTAGTGATGTGCCACAGGGATTGGTGCTGGGTCTACTGTTGTTCGTTGTCTATATCAATGATCTGAATGATAACGTGGTTAACTGGATGAGCAAGGTTGATGGTGTAGTGGACAGTCAGGAAGGCTATGGTGGCCTGCAGAGGGATCTGGATTGGCTGGAAAAATGAGCTGAAAAATAGCAGATCGAATTTAATGCCAACAAGTACGAGGTGTTGCACTTTAGGAAGACCAACCTCACGTCATGAATGGTAGGCAACTGAGGAGTGCAGTAGAACAAAGGGATCTGGGAACACAGGTTCATAATTCATTGAAAGTGGCTTCACATGTAGGTAGGGTCGTTAAGAAAGCTTTTGGCACATTTGTCCTTCGTGAAACAAACTTTTGAGTACAGGAGATGGGATGTTATGTTGAAGATGTATAAGACATTGGTGAGGCCTAATTAAGACATTGGTGAGGCCTAATTTGGAGTACTGGGTCATCTACTTACAGGAAAGATGTAAATAAAGTTGAAAGGGTACAGAGAAAACTTACAAGGATTTTGCTGGGATTGGAGGACCTGAGTTACAAGGAAAGGTTGACAGGTTAGGACTATATTCCCTAGAACACAGAAGATTGAAAGGAGATTTGACAGAAGTGTACAGAATTATGAGTGGTATAGACAGGGTAAATGCAGGCAGAATTGTGACACTGACGTTGGGTGAGACTACAACTAGAGGTCATGAGTTAAGGGTGAAAGGTGAAAAGTTTAAGGGAACATGAGGGGAAACATCTTCACTCAGAGGGTTGTGAGAGTGTGTAATGATCTGTCAGTGCAAGTGGTGCATGTAAGCTCAATTTCAACATTTGAGAGAAGTTTGGATAGGTACATGGATGGTAGGGGTATGGAGGGCTATGGACCAAGTGTGGTCATTGGGACCAGACAATTTAAATGGTTTGGCATGGACTAGATGGGCCAAAGGGCCTGTTTCTGTGCTTTACTTTTCTATGATTCTATAACTCTATGACTATGTAATCTTTACTCCTGCACTCAAATCATCTCTTGGTGGGTGCAATTACTGTTACAAGAGAGAAGGTACTCGAAAAGCTGGAAGACTAAAGGTACATAAGGCATCTGGACCAGAGGAACTGCACCCTAGGGTTCTGAAAGAAGTAGCGTTAGAGATTGTGGTGGCAATAGAAATGATCTTTCAAAAATCATTGGACTCTGGCACGGTGCCAGAGGATTGGAAAATTGCAAACGTTACTCCACTCTTTAAGAAAGGAGGAAGGCAGCAGAAAGGAAACTATAGACCAGTTAGCCTGACCTCAGTGGTTGGGAAGATGTTGGAGTCAATTGTTAAGGATGAGGTGATGGAGTACTTAGTGACACAAGACAAGATAGTACAAAGTCAACATGGTTTCCTTCAAGAAAAATCCTGCCTGACAAACCTGGTGGAATTCTTTGAGGAGATTACAAGTAGGATAGATAAAGGGGATGCAGTGGATGTTGTATATTTGGACTTTCAGAAGGTTGTTAGTAAGGTGCCACACATAAGGCTGCTTACAAAGTTAAGAGCCCATAGTATTGCAGGAAAGTTATTAACATGGTTAGTGCATTGGCTGATTGGTAGGAGACAGCGAGTGGGAATAAAAGGATCCTTTTCTGGTTGGCTGCCAATGACTAGTGGTGTTCTGCAGGGGTTGGTGTTGTGACCACTCCTTTTTATGTTGTATATAAACGATTTAGATGACGGCTTTATTGCCAAGTTTGCAGATGATACGAAGATTGGTGGATGGGCAGGTAGTGTTGAGGAAACAGGTAGGATGCAGAAGGACTTAGACAGATTAGGAGAATGGGCAAGAAAGTGGCAAATGAAATACAATGTTGGAAAATGCAAGGTCATGCACTATGGTCGTGGAAATAAATGTGTGGACTAGTTTCTAAATGGGGAGAAAATCCAGGAATCTGAGATGCAGAGGGACTTGGGAGTCCTTGTGCAGAACATGCTGAAGGTTAACTTGCAGGTTGAGTTGGTGGTGAGGAAGGCAAATGCAATGTTAGCATTCATTTCAAGAGGTCTAGAATACAAGAGCAGGGCTGTGATGCTGAGGCTTTATAAGGCAGTGGGGAGGCCTCGCCTTGAGTATTGTGAACAGTTTTGGGCCCCTTATCTTTGAAAAAATGTGCTAGCAATGGGGAGGGTCCAGAGGAGGTTCACAAGGTTGATTCCAGGAATGAAAGGGTTATCATATGGGGAACGTTTGATGGCTCTGGGTCTGTACTCGCTAGAATTCAGAAGGATGGGGGGGATCTCATTGAAACCTTTCAGATGTAGATGTGGAAAGGATATTTTCCATGGTGGGAGAGTCTAGGACATGAGGGCACAACTTCAGGATAGAGGGGCGCCCTTTCAAAACAGAGATGCGGAGAAAGCTCTTTAGCCAAAGGGTAGTGAATTTGTGGAATTAGTTGCCACATGCAGCTGTGGAGGCCAGGTTGTTGGGTGTATTTAAGGCAGAGATTGATAGGTTCTTGATTGAACATAGCATCAAAGGTTACAGGGAGAAGGCCAGGAACTGGGGTTGAGGAGGAGAGAGAAAAGAGGATCAACCATGATTGAATAGCAGAGCAGACTTGATGGGTCAAATGACCTAATTCTGCTCCTATGCCTTATGCTCTTATGGTAATGACAGCCAATATACCACTCCTTCATAATTGTTTACAGATGGCATGCTGTTGGCTCTCTTTGATCTACACACTGAACTCTGCCCATTGAACATCAACATTACACCGTCTCTCAACATTTAACAAACATTTCTGATTTCCCACTGATCTGCTTGGCTAAATTCAGCCACACCTGCAGTTTGTCTCGTTTGGCAGCAGGTGGCGGTATTGTCCAACATTTTCCGCATTTCAAACGAACGACTCAGCAGGTAGGTAGACGCAGAGGGTTTTATTATGAAAGTACATATATGTCAGCACAGACTACCTTGAGCTTCGTTTTCTTGCAGGCATTCACAGGATGGCAGGGTGGAGATACATCTTTAACGAAGGAGTTGTAATGCACCCCTTCCCTCCACAAGCCTGTAGCTCACCCTTGGGCAAGGTGTAGCACCTGCTTTGCCCCCCCCCCCCCCCGATCAGGGTCACGTGAAGCCATGGGAGCAGGTGGTGGATGGTCATGTGAGCAGCCGGAGCACATCACAATTCCTGGTTGTGCGACCACTGACGCCAGGCAGACGATCTTTGAAGAGTATTGATAATGGCTGGGGTCACCAGCCTTGTAGAGTCACTGCCCAGAAGAAAGCAATGGCAAAGCACTTGTGTGGAAGAAAATTGCCAAGAACAATCATGGTCGTGGAAAGACCACAATCGCCAACATCGTATGACATGGCACATAACGATTTACAGGAAAAAAAGAAATACATGAAAAAACTATACATAAAAATTGACAAACAATCAACGTGTAAAAGAAGAGAAACAGCACAAATAAAAATTAATGCAGAGACAATGATTTGTGAAGAGTCCTTGAAAGTGTGTCTGTAGGTCATAGAATCAGTTTAGAGTAGTGATGATTGAAGTTAACCACACTGGTTCAGGAAACTGGTGGTTGTAGGATACGCCGGTGGTCTGGAACCTCAGGCTCCTGTACCTCGTGCCCGTACTGAGTAGAGAGCCTGGCCTGGATGGTGGGGGACCTTGATGATGGATGCTGCTTTCTTGTGGCAGCTCCCCATGTAAATGTATCCAATAGTCAGAGGTTTTGTTTCTGATAGACTGGGCTGTGTTAACCACTTTAGATTTAGATTATGAGAACACTCAGTCCTCTTTTATTGTCATTTAGAAATGCATACATGCATTAAGAAATGATACAATGTTTCTCCGGAGTGATATCACAGAAAACAGGGCAAACCAAAGACTAACACTGACAGAACCGCATAATTATAACATACAGTTCAGTGCAAAGCAATACCATAATTTGATGAAGAACAGACCACGGGTACAGTAAAAAAAAGTCTCAAAATTCCCTGAGTTGATCGACTCCCGAGTCCCTGATAGCAGGCGGCAAAAGGGAGAAACTCCCTGCCATAAACCTCCAGGCACCATCAACTTGCTGATGCCTTGGAAGCAGCCGACTACAGCCCACACTGAGTCCATCCGTCCAAAAACTCTGAGCCTCCGACCAGTCTCTCCGATACAGCCTCCCGAGCGCCATCCTTTGCCGAGCACCTTCAACCTCGCCCCGGCCACTGAAGCATGCAAAGCCGAGGATTTCGGGGCCTTCTGCTCCGGAGATTCCGGTTACCACACAGTAGCAGCGGCAGCGAAGCAGGCATTTCAGAAGTTTTCCAGATGTTCCTCCGCACTCTCACGTCTGTCTCCATCAAATCAGGATTGTGCACGGTCCCCTACTTGACAGATAGCAGATATTCATCACCGGAGAGGCCACGCGTGCTGCCGTCGTGCCGCCATCTTGCCGCCATCCTCTCCCCCCTCCCGGGAGGTTCACTTTCTGTAGGTTTTTTCCATTCCTGGCTGTTGGTGTTTCTGTACCAGGCCATGGGGCAATCGGTCAGGGTATTCTCCCCTGTGCATTTGTCGCAGTTTCTCTAGAAGCACCTAACCAGGCTTCATGGCTGAGTGTGTTGAGTGAGGAGAGCGAGTATACAGCGATGAGATCTCCTTGCTTTTATATTCTATTCCCCTTGAAATATAAGTCAACTTTGCATTTGACTTCTTTACCACAGACTCAACCTGTAAATTAACCTTCTGGGGGTCTTGCACGAAGACTCCCAAGTCCCTCTGCACCTCTGATGTTTGAACCTTCTCCCTATTTAGATAATATTCTGCAGTATTGTTCCTTTAACCAAAATGGATTATCATACATTTCCCAATACTGCATTCCATCTATTTCCTTTTATTTACAGGAATAAAAGATGGGAAGTTCCTTGACAATTAGTTTGGACTAGTGAAGCCAGTCCAAAAGTTTAGCCTGCCCCCAGGGATACCTCCCTGATCGTCCCAGGCATGCACAGAGGTGGCTCTGGGAAACACGAGAACTGAACTCAAAGTCTTCCAAAACTTACAGTCACAGATAAGTACAGCACAGAAACAGGCCCTTCAGCCCATCTATTCCATGCTGAACCTTTTAAACTGCCTAGTCCTGTCAACCTGCACTGGACCATAGCCCTCCAAACCCTACCATTCATGTCCCTATCAAAACTTCTCTCAAATATTGATCCTCTGAAGATCTCACTGCAAACACTGCAAGTCTTTCACACTGTCCCCGACACCCCCAAACTTGGTGTCACCCACAAGATCTGCAAAGCCCATTAACGATGTTATTATCCAGATCTCTGATATAGTTGACAAACAACAATGGACTCAGCACTGATTCATACGGCACATCATCAGTCACTGGCCTCCAGTCAGAAGGCAGCCATCTACTACCACTCTCTGGCTTTTCCCACAGAGCCAGTGTCTAATCCAATTCACTCGTGTGGTCTAACCAGAGTGTTACAGAGCTGCAGCATTAGCTTGTGGCTCTTGGTCTCAGTCCATTGACCGACAAAGAGCAACACACCATACGTCTTCTTAACAACCCCGGCAACTTCGAGGGATCTAGGGACATAAACCTCAAGATCCCTCTCTTCCTCCACACTGCCAAGAATCCTGCCCTTACCTCTGTAATCCTGCAAAGCCAGCACTGAGTCTGCCCCACAAACACAACTTGCTGGTAAAACTTCTTCAGACATCTAAACTAGTCACACCCCACCACTTCTCCCTGACCTATTTATTCCAAGTGCCCTGATCTCTTTGGGTTAGTGTTTGACGGACAAGGCTTAACAAGCACCTTGAGATCTTTAAATAAGACCATAAGGTATAGAAGCAGTATTAGGCCATTCAGCCCATCGACTCTTTCCTGCTATTCAACTTTTTTCAAACCCATTTTCCTGCCTTCTGTCTGTAACAGGAGGGGGAGGAGAAGATGGCGGCATGACGTAGCGCCCACGGCCGCTCCAAAATGATATCATATTTGTGAAGTAGGATGCCGTGCACAATCCTGATTTGATGGAGACAGCCGTGAGAAGCACGGAGGAACACCTGGAGAAACTTCTGAAATGCCTGCTTTGCTGCCGCTGCTACTGTGCGTTCGAGAATCTCCAGAGGGGAAGGCCCCAAATCCTCGGCTTTGCCTATTGCCGGGGCCAGGGTCGAAGAACTCGGCAGAGATGGTGCTCGGTGCTGGAGGCTCAAAGTTTTCGGATGGACTCAAGAGTCGGACTGTGGTCGGGTGCTTCCAGGATGCTACATCAGCAAGTCTGCGGCGCTGGAAGCCCATGGCAGGGAGAGTTTCTCTTCCTTCTACCATCTGCGTGAGATGATGGGACTTTCGAGAGACTTGGAGATTTTTTTTACCGTGCCCATGGTCTGTTCTTCTATCAAATTACGGTATTGCTTTGCACTGTTGTAACTATATGTTATAATTATGTGGTTTTTGTCAGTTTTTTCAGTCTTGGTTTGTCTTGTGTTTCTTGTGATATCATTCTGGAGGAACATTGTATCATTTCTTAATGCATGCATTACTAAATGACAATAAAAGAGGACTGCGTGTCCTCATAATCTAATCTAATCTAACCTTTAACCCTCTTACCAATCTAGAACCTCTTATTTTCTGCCTTAAGTATACCCAATGACTCTATCATCTGCTGTGGCAACAAGTTCTACAGATTCCTAATCCTCTAGTTAAAGAAATTTCTCCTAATTTCTGTCCTAAAGGGACATCCTTCCTTTCTGTGTCTGTGCCCTCTGGTTTAAGACTTGCCTCCTGATGGAAACACCCCCTTCACGCCTGCTCTGTGCAGGTCTGTCAGTATCTGGCGAACAGCTGAATGGAGTTGTGAGCAGGTGAACGTGAGCACAGCGTGAACAACGTGGACGGAGTTTGAAGGGTCGTTCTGAAGATGGCCCAACTGAGAGTTTGGGTCAACTTACCGCACGGACGAGGGAGCTGACAGCAGCTTCACTGCCTACAGAAACGTCTCCAGAATTCGGATTACCTGTCGTCTCCTGTGGGCAGTGGTCCATGCTGTTCGCCTGCCACCCGCATCAGACACCAATTTCTCAGCACCGTCAGAGGAATGAACGACAGACGGAGAGGGGAAAGGACTTAAGAGATGCTCGAAGTCTCCCTGAAGAAATCGAGCATCCTGCCTGATGAGTTCTGAGACGGCTCCTCAGGATTGAGGGTGACCTACTTTCTACTGCAGCTTTGTTACCCTGAGGTGGCCGACGAGGACAAGAAACTGCAGGGAGTTGTGGACCCAGCTCAGCACATCGCAGGCAATAGTCTCCCTTCCATGGACTCTGTCTACACTTCCCACTGCCTCAGTACAGTAGCCAGCATAATCAACTCACCCTGGACCTCCTCTCTCCTCTTCCACCAAGCAGAAGCCTGAAAGTTTGTACCACCAGGGTCAAGGACGGCTCCTACCCCGCTGTTTTAAGACCTTTGAACCGACCCCTAGTACAGTAAGATCAGAATCAGGTTTAGTATCACCTGCAGATGTTGTGAAATTTGTTAACTTAGTAGTAGTACAATACAATATAGAAAAATAGTAAATTGATTACAGTAAATATATATTAAATAATTAAAATAAAAATTGTGCAAAAACCAAAATGATACAAGTGAGGTAGTGTTCATGGGTTCAATGTCCATTTGGAAATCGGATGGCAGAGGGGACGAAGCTGTTCCTGAATCACTGAGTGTGTGCCTTCAGGCTTCTGTACCTCCTCCCTGATGGTAACAGTGAGAAAAGGGTATGCCCTGGGTGATGGGGTTGCTGAGTAACAGATGCTGTCTTTCTGAGGCATCGCTCCTTGAAGATGTCTTGGATACTACAAAGGCTCATACCCAAGATGGAGCTGACTAATTTTACAACTTTCTGCAGCTTCTTTTCATCCCATGCAGGGCGACATCGCCATACCAGACAGTGATGCGGCCTGTCAGAATGCTCTCCACAGTACATTGGTCCAAGTTTCCAGGTGTTTTAGGTGACAAACCAACTCTCAAACACTAATGAAATATAGCTGCTGTCTTGCCTTCTTTATAGCTGCATCAATTTGTTGGGACCACATTAGATACTCAGAGATCGTGACACCCAGGACTTGAAATTGCTCACTCTCTCCACTTCTGAGCCCTCTATTAGGCTTGGTTTGTGTTCCCTCGTCTTACCCTTCCTGAAGTCCACAATCAGCTCGTTTGACTTACTGACATTGAGTAAAAAGGTTGTTGCTGTGGTACCACTCAACTAGCTGGTATATCTCACTCCTGCATGCCCTCTCATCTCCATCTGAGATTCTACCAACAATGATTGGATTCTTGCCCTCACAACCCATGTGTCATTGTCTTGCACATTATCGTCTGTCTGCACTGCATTTTCTCTGTAACTATAACATCTTATTCTATAGATGTATAGTTAAGATGGTTGCATCACAGCTTGAAATAGAAACACCAATGCCCTTGAACAGAAAAGCCTATAAAGTGTAGTGGATACGGCCCAGTTTATCACAGGTAAAGCCCTCCCCTCCATTGAGCACATCTGCACAGAGCGTTGTTGCAGGAAAGCAAGAATCCCCCAGCAACCAGGTCATGCTCTCTTCTCACTACTGCCATCAGGAAGGTGGTTCAGGACTCACACCACCAGATTCAGGAACAGTTATTACCCCTCAACCATCAGTCTCTTGAACCAAATGGAATAACTTCACTCACCCCATCATTGAAAGGAACCCACAACCTATGGACTCACTTTCAAGGACTCTTCATCTCATGTTCTCGATATTTATTGCTTATTATTATTATTATTAACAACAATTTTCTTCTGTATTTGCAAAGTTTGTTGTCCTTTGCACATTGGTTGAATGCCAAATTGGTGCAGTTTTTCCCTGATTCTATTATGAATTTATTGAGTATGCCCGCAAGAAAATGAATCTCAGGGTTGTATATGGTGACATATATGTACTTTGATAATAAATTTACTTTGACCTTTCAAACTCTGATTATGTTATTGTACTGCCTCAATGCAGTATCATAACGAAATGATCTGTATAGTGGTAATGCAAAGTTCAAAGTAAATTTTTATTAAAGTACATTTCTGTCACCATATACAATCCTGAGATACAATTTTCTGTGGGCATACTCAGCAAATCTGTAGAATAGTAACTATAACAGAATTGACGAAAGATCAACCAGAGTGCAGAAATGGTGAAAATACAAATATAAATAAATAGCAATAAATAATGAGAACATGAGATGATGAGATAAAGAGTCCTTGAAAGTGAGATAATTGAAAGCATAGTTTTTCACTGTTTTTTGATATATGCCCAGGTCCGAGGACTGGAGGACTGCATGTGGCTGTCCTGGGTTGGAGGTTTGACTGTGTGAGTGTTAGAGGGTGCATGGGTGACTTGCTTGTTTTTGTTTTTTTGTTAATTTGAACAGTTTGCAAGAAAAGTTTTTCCAATGAATCCAGCTGCATGTGACAATAATACACCAAATCCATTTCCACAAGTTCTTCCACCATTTGGGGCAGGTGGTCTGTCAGAGATGAATTTTAACCAGTTTCCATCTGCATCCCCTGGGGGGGGGGGCTCTCTATATCATCCTGACTGCTCTGTATTCTGAGCAGTCATGGCCCAGAGATCCCTGTGTGGCAAGAATCCTCCAATTATTCAGCTGAGTAGAAATGTGGGGGGCTGACTCAAAGGTCAGCAAAGTCCGGAGGTCCAGGTCTGCGAGTCCAAGAGAGGGATTGGAGGTTAGAGGCCCCACGTCCACGAGTCAGAGGACTGGAGGCAGCTTGTCCTGGTAACGGAGGCCTGTTTGTGTGTGTGATTGGGTGGGTGGGTGACTGGAAGGAAGGAAAGGGACTTGTTTTGCTGTTGTTGTATTGTTGCTGTGTTGTTACCCTTGGTATCGAATCCAGAATTCACTGACGATGGGACCCTGCGCTCCAAGGCTTTGAACTCTGGACTCAATGACCTTGGGGGTCACAGGCCCTTGTGCCTCCTATCCATGTAGACCTCTGACCCCAGGACCCGCTGACCTGGGGGAATTCACCAACCCTCAGCCTGACTGGTCTTTATTCACAGTGTTAACTGGTCCAACATCCATCCATGGACGTCCTCATTCCTACCTCATGGTCGCTGGCCTTGGACTGCAGTCGAGGTCTAGACTTCTGCCTGACCTCTAACTCCTGACCCTAAATCCTAACCTGACCCCTAACTCCCTGATCTTGTGCTGTTGCCAGAATATGTGGCGATACTTGTGGGCTGCCCCCAGCATATCCTTAGATTGTGTTGGTTGTTAACACAAATGACACTTTTCACTGCATTTTTTGGCATTCACGTGATCAATAAATGAATCTGATTTGGAAATGCACCTAACTGAAGGTTCAGAGATACTTTGACATGTCTTTCTACTCCCATCTCTAGCTATCAACTCTGACAATCTGTTGTGTGGTCAGTGAAGAGTGGGATTGAATCTGGGACCCCACGTCGAATTGTTTCAGTGTGTAGTTCTTGCGTTGTTCAGTGAAACTGCAGTTTTAATGGTTTACAGCAAGTGGTGCTGTTGCCTGCTTGAGGCTCAGGGTCAGAGTGAGTGGGCTGATGCTGGATTCAGATTGAGATTTGCTGTATTTATCAAAGGTACTTCGAAACACACTGTGAAATGTGTCGTTTGTGTTAATAACAAAGACGATCTGAGGCTGTGCAAGGACAGTCTGCAAGTGTCAGCACACATTCTGGCACCAACACAACTTGCCCACGATGTTCAATAGGGCGGTAGGGTAGCATAGTGGTTAGCACAATGCTTTACCATACCAGTAACCAGGCTCAGTTCTCAGTTTGTACGTTCTCCTCGTGACTGCGTGGGTCTCTCCAGGTGTTCCAGTTTCCTCCCACAGTCCAAAGATGTACCGGTTGGTCATTGTAAATTGTCCCGTGATTAGACTAGGATTAAATCCGGGAATGCCAATGGCATGGCTTGAAGGGCTTGTTCCGTGCCATCTTTTAATAAAATAAATAAATAAACAACACAAGCCCCTTTCCTCCTTTCCACCAACCCATCTGCTCACACACACACAGGTCTCCAGCCTCTGACTTCTCCAGTGGACTCATAGACTTGCAGCCCCGGGGCTTTGCACACTGGAATTCAACTTCTGGCCCTACTTTGGTTTTCAACTTTTGGTATCGACCCCAGGACTCAGTGATGATGGAACTCCAAGGCCTTGAACTCCAGACCTGTTGACCTTGTGGGGGGGGGGGTGGAGGGAGGTGTTACTGACCCTTGTGCCTCCTGCCCACATAGACCTCTGCTCCCACGATCCACTGCCCCGGGGGAGTTCACCAGCCCTCATTCTCACAGTGCTTGCTGGTCCAACATCCGCCCATGGATGTCCTCCATTGTACGTCATGTCACTCTGGGGACAGAACAATTCCTGCCAACCATGGTGGGGCAGCACAGTAGTGTAGCAGTTAGTGTAACACAATTACAGTGACCCGGATTCAATCTGCTGCTGTGCATAAGGAATTTGTACATTCTCTCTACGACCATGTGGATTTCTTCCAAGCCCACTCCAGTTTCCTCCCACATTCCAGAGACGCAAGGGTGAGTAAGTTAATTGGGCAGCGTGGACTCATTGGGACAGAAGGTTCTGCTACTCTGCTGTATCTCTAAAATCTAAAAGATAAATCTAAACCACGCCACGGCAGCGACAGGGAAAGCACACCTGATTTTGCAGGCACCATCAAGGTTTTCAGCACAATCTGTGCCAGTGTTAAATGCCCAGGCGAACTTCCACATCCCCTGCAGCCTTTTATTTTTAATGCCCAAAAAAGGTCGATGGGGGTAAAGGGAGTTTGAGACCTTGGACCTGGTGCAGAACTCATGGTCCAACGAATCTGAATCTAAATCAGAATCAGGTTTATTATCACTGACATATATGTGAAATTTGTTGTTTTGCAGCAGCAGTACCGTGCAGTATATTATAAGTTTCTATGTCATAATAGGAAATAAATTAAAAAATTAAATAAGTAGTGCAAAAAGAGAACAAAATAGTGTTCATGCATACGTGGACCGTTCAGAAATCTGATAACAGAGGGGAAGAAACTGAGGGCATTCCCAAATGGTGAGGGTCCATCAAGACCATGCCAACTTCTTGATGCCTTTTGAAGATATCCTCAATGGTGGGGAGACATGACAAAGCTAACTGTGTTTACAACCCTTTAAAGCCACCTGCGATCTTATGCTTTGACCCCCTCCATACCAGGCAGTGATGCAAACAGTCAGAATGCTATCCATGGTACATCTGTAGAAATTTGCTAGCTTCTTTGGTGATCTCCTGATGAAGTAGATGTTTTGATAGAGGAGAGGAGATCGAAGAGGAGCGTCCTGCTCCCTCCGGATGAACCGGACCTGGTGGCATCGAGATTCATCGTCACTGAGGAGGACGTTAGAAGGGCCTTCCTGAAGATAAATCCAAGGAAGGCAACGGGCCCAGATGGCGTCCCAGGAGGGGCTCTCCGGGCCTGTGCAAGCGAGCTAGCTGGAGCGTTTGCTGACACCTTCAACTGCTCCTTGCTTCAGTCTAAGATCCCCTCATGTTTTAAGAAGGCAACGATAATTCCGGTGCCGAAGAAGAGCAAGATGGCATGCCTGAATGACTATCGACCTGTGGCTCTGACATCAATTGCTATGAAGTGCTTCGAGAGATTGATTATGGCACACATCAACCACAGCCTACCAGTCAACCTCGATGCTTTGCAATTCGCCTACCGGAGCAACAGGTCAACGGTAGATGCCATCTCTCTGGCCCTACATTCCTCCTTAGAACACCTGGAGAATAAAGATGCATATGTAAGGCTCCTTTTCATTGACTACAGCTCTGCCTTTAATACCATCATTCCAAATACAGTAAACTGATTCCTAAGCTCCATAACCTGGGCCTTAGCACTCAGATCTGCAGCTGGATCTTCAACTTCCTCACAGACAGGACCCAGGCTGTAAAAATAGGGGACAAGCTCTCCTCTACAATCACTCTGAGCACCGGTGCCCCACAAGGCTGTGTACTCAGCCCCCTGCTGTACTCACTGTACAGCCATGATTGTGTAGCCAAGTTTCCATCAAACTCAATATATAAGTTTGCTGATGACACAACAATTGTAGGCCATATCTCAGGTAATGATGAGTTTGAGTACAGAAAGGAAATTAAGAACCTGGTGGCATGGTGCGAAGACAATAACCTATCCCTCAATGTCAGCAAGACGAAGGAATTGATTGTTGACTTCAGAAGGAGTAGCGGACCGCACGACCCAATTTACATCGGTGGTGTGCAAGTGGAACAGGTCAAAAGCTTTAAGTTCCTCGGGGTCAATATCACAAATGACCTGACTTGGTCCAACCAAGCAGAGTTCACTGCCAAGAAGGCCCACCAGCGCCTTTACTTCCTGAGAAAACTAAAGAAATTTGGTCTGTCCCCTAAAACCCTCACTAATTTTTATAGATGCACCGTAAAAAGCATTCTTCTAGGGTGCATCACAACCTGGTATAGAAGTTGTCCTGTCCAAGACCAGAAGAAGCTGCAGAAGATCATGAACACGGCGCAGCACATCACACAAACCATCTTCCGTCCTTGGTCTCACTTTACACTGCACGCTGTCGGAGCAGTGCTGCCAGGTTAACCAAGGACACGACCCACCCAGCCAACACACTTTTCGTCCCTCTTCCCTCCGGGAGAAGGTTCAGGAGCTTGAAGACTCATACGGCCAGATTTGGGAACAGCTTCTTTCCAATTGTGATAAGACTGATGACGACCCGGATCTGGGCCGTACCCTCCAAATATCCGGACCTGCCTCTCGGTTTTTTTGCACTACCTTACTTCCTATTTTTCTATTTATGATTTATAATTTAATTTTTTATTATTTACTAATTTTAACTATTTTTAATATTGTTAATATTTAATAATTGTAATTCAGGGAGTGTGAAGTGCAGAATCAAATATCGCTGTGATGATTGTACGTTCTAGTACCAATTGTTTGGCAACAATAAAGTACAAAGTATATACACATGACAAATAAAGCTAACCTTTAATGCTATTAAAGGCTGTAGAACCAAAATACGAAGTACTGAATTCAGAATGCAAGGGATGTACTGTGGGTGCAGATGCCTTCAAAACATCTATTTGGGAGGCCAGAGGTGGGAAGACACACCAGAGAAAAGGAAAACCCTTGAATTAGAACAAGATTTGTCCTTCAACCAATATCACCAAGATTCATATCGGGCAGCTAACGTCACACAAGCAGCCGTAAAAATTTGCAGTGCATAGACTTGGCTGGGCAATGGGCAGGACTGGGCTTGCTGAATTGTTCCTAACATGAAGATTTGAAACAGGCCAAGGGAGTTCCTTCACTTAACCATCGTGTAATGACAGTGAGTCAGTGAGGCATGGCCCCTCAATATGTTTGGAAGAATGGTGGTGGGGGAGGGGGGGATCTCATCAAAACATTGAATATAAAGATGAGGAAATATTTCTTTATTCAGAGGGTGAACCTTTGTAATTCATTGCCACAGATACCCATGAGGGCAAATCATTATGTATATCTAAAGCAGAGGCTGATAGGTTCTTGATTTGTAAGGGCATTAAAGGTTACAGGGAGAAGACTGGAGAATGGGGTTGAAAGGAATAATAGATCAGCCATGATGAAACGACGGAACGGACTCAATAGGTTGAGTGGCCTAACTGTGCTCCTACATCTTATGGTCAAATACTCAGTGCAAAACATCTCTCAGAGAGGGCGAGGTAAAAGGAAAAAGACTCCACTTGGTGACCTGCCTTCCCGATTAAAGGGTGCGTGAGAGCACAGTCAGTCAGAACAAGTATGACTGATTTTATGTAGGACAGCCACAGTTTTAAATATGCAAATTCTAGATTTGCATTACCCTTTCACATGATAATCATTTTTAATGCCCAAACATGTTTCGATACTTATGTGTTGCAATGGAAATTACCGTACAAGAAGCCACGTTACCAGATTACTCTTAAACATGAGAATGTCTGCAGACGCTGGAAATCCAAAACAACACACAAAATGCTGGAACTCAGCTGATCAGACAGCACCTATGGAGAGGAATAAACAACTGGGACCCTTCTTCGGGACTGAGAAGGAAGGGGGAAATGCCAGAATAAGAAGGTGGGGGAAGTGGAAGGTGATAGGTGGGTGGGAAGGTTAGGGTGCGAGAAGAAATCTGATAGAAGAAAGTGGACCATAGGAGAAGGGGAAGGAGGAGGGGTCCCAGGGGGAACTAACAGACAGATGAGAAGAGGTAAAAGGTCAGAAGGAGAATGGGGGGGGAGTGGGGGAATTTGTTTACTGGAAGAAGCAATTGATATTCATGCCATTACACAGATTACTCTTGTGTAATACAACTACTTTATTCAAATATTCCATAAAGGTCACATTATACATTTTCAGAACTGTCATACCCAGCTCACAGCTCATTTCTTCAAAGTAGATGGAGGGTGCAGGATCAGTGACTTTTCATCCACTGGGCCAAGGGGCAGTCCCTCTGTGAGTGCTGATACGGGGTGAATTCTCGGGAAGCTTCATGAAACAAATCTCAAGCCA